>NW_017731398.1:2011605-2082453 GCF_001890085.2 Hipposideros armiger
CGCCCGCCTCCGCCTCGGACCCCGGAGCCTGCTCGCCTGGAGCGGCCGGCCCGAGCGAGGCCATCCTCCCGAGGAGCGGCTCCTCGGGCTAGGAAGAGCGCCCCCGCCGCCCGGCCGCCATGGCGCCGCCCCCGAGCCTTCCGGGAAAGGCGCTTCCGGAGGCCGCGCGCCCCCGCCCGGAGCTGTCGGCGCGTTCCCGCCGGCCGGGGACGCGGGGGCGCGCGCGGCGCCGATCGGGCTGCTGGGGAGAGTGGCCGGCGCTGGCCGGGCCGTAGGGGCGCACCGAGCACTTGTCAGCGCCGCGCTCCCGGAGGCGGAGCTTCTGCGGGCCTTGGGCTGCCGGGCTCCAGGCGCCGCCACGGATCTGGGGCGCTCGCAGCTCCTGCCCCTTCCTTCCCTCGGCCCCCCACGTCACCAGCTCCAGCGCCCCCGCGTGTCCCTAGGGCAGGTCCCTAGGCTGTCCCCTCAAGGAGTTTTTCACCTGGAAGTGGAGGGGTCTGGAGGACAAAGGCCAAGGGAGCCTGTGGGAGGGGAGACAGGAGTCCTCACAGCCCCCAGCCCCAGTAAGGTCCAAGTCACTCACTGCTGCTCCCCTCCGCGTCTACCAGCTGACCTGTAACCAAGCGCCTTCCCTGTCCTTCTTTCTTCCTCTCTTCTGCCTTTTTGTGTTTTTTTTGAGTATCCATGTGGACTCCTGGATTCTTTTTTCTTCATGTGTTATAGTCCTTTACCAAAAGCTAACCATATTTTAAATCTCAAGGAAACCTTAAGTGTATCAAAACAAAAATATAATACGAGTACAGGCCACTTTGCCTGGTATAATCAACTAGATCTCACACACATACTCAACGCATTCTTCTCAAGTGCGCATGAGACATTTTCCAGGATAGACCATATGTTAGGACACAAATTAAGTCTCAACAGATTGTAAAAGATAGATATTATGTGAAGTATCTTCTCTGACCACAACAGGATGAAGTCAGAAACCAGTAACAAACAGAAAACTGGGAAAGTCACGAAATTGTGGAAATTGAACAACACACTTTTAAACCACCAGTGGATCAAAGAAGAAATCACAAGAGGAATTAGAAAATACTTAGAGATGAATGAACATGAAAATACAGCAAACCAAACTGTATAAGACACAGCGCTGAGGTGGAAGTTTACAGCTATAGATGCTCATGTTAAAAACCATGAAAGAGCTTAATTTTACAACTTAAGAAACTAGAAAAAAGAACAAATTGAACCCAAAGCTAGCAGAAGTAAGGAAGCAATAAATATTAGAGCATTGTTAAATGAAATAGAAAACAAAAACAATACAGAAAAACAATGGAACCAAAAGGTGTTTCTTCGAAAAGATCAACAAAATTGATAAAACTTTAGTTAGATGGACTAAGAAAAAAGAAGACTTAAATTACTAAAATCAGAAACGAGAGTGGGGACAGTACTACCTATGCTACAGAAATAAAAGGATTATAAGAGAGTGCTATGAACACTTCTATGCCAAAAAATTGGATAACCTGGATGAAATGGACAGATTCCCAGAAACACAAAACAGTATAACCAGAAGACACGTCAGTAGAAGATGTCCAAATTGAAACACAGAGAGAAAAAAGGACCGAAAATACAGAATTTATGTCAATCACATGAGACGGAATTAAAAGGACTAGCATATGTTTAATGGAGGACTAGAAGGAGAACAGAGAATGAAGCAGAACAGTATTTGAAGAAATAGTGACTGGAAATTTCCCAGAGCAAGTGTCCCAAGAAAATCAGGGGGAGCTGCGTAACTTTTTTGGACCTAGCCTCAGAAGTCATGCAAGGTCAGATCCACTGCATTCTCCTGGTTACAAATGAGTCACTCGGACCAGCCCAGATTCAAAGCGGGGAGATTAGAGACCCAACTTCTTGATGGAGTAGTATTGAGAAATTTGTGAACATGTTTTACAACCGCTGCATGACTACAGTGAAACATACCCATATCCTATGACCATTCTACTCCTGGGTACATATCCAACAGAAGCTAGTACTTAAGCCAAAGGAAAGTGCATGAACGTGCATAACAGCTTTATCCATAATAAATAGCCAAACAGTTATCAATAGCAGAATGGCTAAATGGTGGTGTATTCATACAATGGATGAAAAAGAACCAACCCTAATAATGCAAAATATGAATTAATTTCACAAATGTGTTGAGCAAAAGAAGTCAGACACAAAAAATACATCATGATACCATTTATATGAAACTTCACAATAGGCAAAATATGCAGTGCTGGAGTAACAATAGTGGTTATCTCTTGGGGGGGTTGTTGACTAAGAGGGGGCATGAGGGAACCTTCCGGGTAACAGAAATGTTCTATATCTAGAACTGGTGGTAGTTACATGGGTATAGTTCTGGTTATTTATTACTGTGTAACAAACCAAAACTTAGTGGCTTATAACAACATTTGTTTTTCTCAAGAATCTGCAATGTGGGCAGGGCTTGGCAGGGAAGGCTCATGTCTGTTCCACACAGTCACCTGGGGTGGACTGACTGAAGACTAGAGGACCCACTTCCAAGAAGGCAAGTTGGGGCTGGCTGTTGGCTGGGAGCTTAGTGGGAGGGCCCAGGACTTTGCTTTCTCTCCAGGTGGGCCTCTCCATGTGACTGGGCTTCCTCCCAGCCTGGTGGCTCCAAGGCCAACTGGCCTGAGAGAGAGCCAGGAAGAGGCTCTATCTCTTTTTATGACCCAGCCTTGACAGTCACACAGCATATTACCTCCACACTTCATTGCTGAGGTGATATAAAGGCCTGCCAGGTTCAAAGGGAGGGGACACAGACTCTACTCTTGATGGGGAAGTAGCAAGTCACCTTGTGAGAAAGCCACGTGGGATTGGAGATGCTGTTGTTGTCTTTAGAAAGTGCAATCAGCTATAGGTGTTTACACATGTATGCATTTTTTAGCTTTATACCTGAGACTTGTGTTCTTTGCTATACAAAGTTACACCTCAATAGAAAAGTAAATAAGATGTCAAACACTTTTACGATATATAGAGATAAATGTAGAAAGTAAACTGACTTGCCCTTGTTTCCTGTACAACCACTTTGCAGGGGTCACCTCCATTATCTGTTTGATATGTACACTTTTAAACTTTTTTTTTGTATTCTTAAGAACATTATCTATCTATCTATTTATCTATATAAACAAATATATCCCTAAATACAATTTAAAAAAATAAAAATGGTATCATACTACACATATTTTTCTGAAACTTTCTTTTCACTTAATACATTGTGGAAATCCTTCCATGCCAAACAGTTTGGGAGTGGATTGCCTTCAAATGTTCAAAGAATAGATGCTAAATAAACTATTGAGAGTTTAGATGATGAGCTTCCAAATTCATATCATGAAGTTAGCTTAACTCTGATACCAAAACCTGACCAAGAGAGCTCACAGAAAGGAAAGTATCAGCCAATCAATCATATGATAGAGCAATAAAAATCTTCTGAAGAACATTTATTTATTTGAGAAAGTCTCAAATCAATTGAGTGAAAGAGCAGGCTACAGAACAAGATGTATAGCATACCATTTTGTCCTGTGGGCTCCAAGTATACCATTTTGTTTTAAATGTTTGTAATATATATACAGAGGGTGCCAAAAAAATGTATACACATTTTAAGAAAGGAAAATCTGTATTAAAATTGTAATACTTGGGCTGGCCGAGTGGCGCGATGGTTAAGAACTGGCTCGGGATGCCAGAGGGCCCAGATTCGGATCCCACATATGAGGGCCAGTGATACTGCCCTCCACAGCTAAGATGCTGAACAACAGCTCAACCTGATGAGTTGCCTGCGACGGTGTAGGCTGCAGCCCCTGTGGCAATGGGTTGCCATAGGCTACCGTATGTAGCCAGCAGCCACAGTGAGCGGCCAGCAGCCGCAGTGAGTGGCCGTCCAGAAGCCGGCGACCGATCTGCCTCACCCGGGAAGAGCGCAATGATGATGCCAACTTGGGCCAGTGAAGCAACGTCCTCCACAACTAAATTGAAAGAACAAAATGACAGCAACTTGTCTGTTCCCCTTCCCCCAATTCCCCAGCACTGTTCCCATCCCCCCAATTCCCCAATAAAAATCTTTAAAAAAAATTTTAATACTCAATATATCAATATATACCGATAATAAAAGATGAATCCAAGTCACGTTTGACTTCTGCAATTACAAGAGCTACTTAAAGTGGTCACTATCAGCGTCATTTTAAAAGTTTTTTTTTCCTTGCTTAAAATGTGTATACATTTTTTTGGCACCCTCTGTATATGAGTGTGTGTATACACATACATATATATTATATATATATGACTGAAAGTCTATAACCACTATTACTATTACTAACTTGGCATATTGAAGGGTAATAGGGATTGTGGGTTATTCCTCCCACTTTAAATTACTTTTCTTATTTGAGGGTAAAAAAGAGGTTTTTTTGTTTTGTTTTCTTTTCAAGTAAAAATATTGTGAGATTTGACTATATACTATTTTTGAATTAGCTAACGGGTAAGCTTTAGCAAGGCACTAGTATGTCTATCCCATAAGGCACAGTTTATTACTTTGACTTCCTATGTGCAAAGCACTAGGGGTAAGATTGCAAAGGTGACTAGAACACTTTACTTTTCCCAAAGAGAGGGAAACCCATTAGGACCTGTTCAGCTAGAAATAAAACTTCTTTTTGGATTAAAAGAAAAATGCAGCAGCAAGGGCAATTTGCAATACCCTAGACTAAATTCAGCTTACTTATGGAGCTCCTCTTTGCTTGTCATTGCTTTCTGGAATTCAGCCTAGCAAAGTAGTATATGTCACCATGTGTGCTAGTTTATAATTAGAACAAATGTGAGGACTTATAAGAAACAGAGCTATTGGCAAAAAACATTTGGTTAAACTCTAGAATAAAGGCAGTCAGGAGAAAGGAGGAGGAAGAGAGCTCTTCTGGAAATTAATTTAATACCAAAAAAAGAGAAGGCATTTAAAAACTATAAAGGGCAATTATTATGTCCTTAGGGTTTTTATACTTCAGGAGTGCATGAAAATGTAGCTGCTATTGGATCCGTCTGTTTCAAAGGATGAGTATTGTAGGTATAAATAGAAGCTAAGGTCAAGAAGCTAAAGGCAGAAAAAGACTCACCTGTCCAGCAGAGACTGATAAGTATGTGAAATAATACCCTCTCCTCATAAGGCTGCAATTCTGCCCGTGACCCAAGCTTGAGCTCCAGAGAAGAAGGGAGGGGCGAAAAAGTCCGAAGGAACCAAGATTTAACCAGTCCAAGCCTTCACCAAACTGCTATGGTATCACTCACACACAGCAATCTTATCTCTAAGACCTCTGAGACCATAGAGCACTGTTCTCCCCACACTTGACCTGTTTCCAAATGAGCATTAACACTCCGCAGAAAGACGTGGTTGACCTAAGCCCTAAAAACCAACATCTCTTGCCTCCTCCTTTAGCGTCAAGAGTTTCTGAGAAGCCCTTTCCTAGAGGCAGGGCTCCAGGAATTTAAAAAAAGAAAAAAAGCAGGTAGAGGGTCACCCCGAGTTTGAAGAAGTTGAAAAACTGTTGGTAAGAGTACTAGTTAACAGCAAGGGCTTTGCAATCAGTCTACCCGGTTACTTTTTTTGGCCGCTTACTTTTTTCATGACCTTGGACAAATTTCTTAACCCTGCTGTGCCCCAGTTTCCTTTTTACAACAGTGACACAATCTACCTCAGAGGGTTAAATGAAGATTCGATGAACACACATTAGAACAGTGCTTGATGTGGAGTAGATGCTAAATAAATGTTAGCAATTATGCAAAGAGCTGAACCAAGTGAAATATTCCCTCACCATTCTACGTTACTATTTTCCTAAAGTCTATCCTGCAGACTTATTGACTTTGCTTTGGATTATTTAATAGGTGGTGTCACATTTTCAAATTTACATTTCTATAATTACTATGGAGGCTAAATAGTTTTCAAATTTTTGTCACAGCAGTGATTGTTTTCTTTTTCATCTATTTTAACTGTCCAGTTGTCCTTTTATTATTAGCTGTCTCACCTACTATTTTGATGCAATCAAGCATAAGATAAATAACTATAATTAGTCCAGTTTATACCACATTATCAAGGCTGTTGTCGTGTTCATAAAAATCGTACCAGGGTTCCAAGGACATTAAAGAGCTAGAATTATCTGTCCCACGTGTTCTGAATCTTTGAAACGAGCCATGGAGACCGAGCACAGTTGCCGTGAAATAAATATGACCTTCCACGAAAAAGCATGTCATGGCCAGAAATGAAATTCAAAGCAGCAGTTTGGGTTTCAGAGTCCCTCGAATATGCTGCCTCTCTGGTTACGGGGAAATAAATATAGACCAGGCTGATTATGTGGACACATTTCATTTAATTGTACCCATCTCTGCTCATTACCCAACAGGAACTAGATCAACCCGGGTATAAGTAGGTCTGCTTGCTCTTCTCCCTTCTTCTACCTCGGAAATTTCCCTTCTTTTCAAGGCTAACTTTTCCACCTTTGCTCTTGAGTTCACCCCCTTATTGTCTCACTGGACGACCTCTCTCTTTTCTTTCTGGTGACTCCAACCCCTCCATTTCTACTGGCAACTTTTCCTGGTACCCACAAGCATATAATTATTTCCCCTAACTGAAAAAATGTCCTCGACCCCATGTCAGCCCTAAGTGTCCCCTTTCCTCTTCCTTCCCGTCATAGGGTATCACTCCTCTCATCTTCTGCCACTCTTCAGGCAATGTCTGACTTGTCACCACTGCACAAGGCTGCTGGCTGGTGATCTCCTAACTGCCAAACACAAAGAACCTCTTTTTGTCATTTTATTTCACCTTGTTGGGTGTGATAACTGACCACTTGCGCTTTGACACTCTCTTTGCCTGGGTTTTGTGATGCAGTTTTGGAACTTTTCATCCCCTCTCTATCCTTCCCTTTTCAGCTTCCTATATAACATGTCCTGGACTGCAGTCACCCTTCAGCACTGATGATATTCCTCCGGGTTCCATTCTCAACTTGCTTCTTTTTTTCCCCTTCAAACTCACTCTCTGCATGATCTCATCTATTCCCATGATTTTAGCTAATGCTGGTGATCCCCAAATCCATAGGTCCAGCCCTCATCATTCTTAGCATAATTCTTGTTTTTGGAGATCCAAATGTCTACCAGAAGTCTCCTATTGGAGTCAAACAAACACATCAAACTGAGCTCACATCTCCTTCCCAGAACCTCCTTCAACTCCTTAGGAAGGAAATTGCTGCTACCTTAAAACACACACACACACACACACACACACACACACACACACACACACACACACACCCTGCTCCTATCTCCCTTGGGAAGAATTTTGGTCTCAGGTTTAAATTTCCTCTGTCCCTTCTCCATCACTGCTTTCTATTTTTCACTTATCCCCTGCTGCATAATAAAACCACCTCAAACTTTGGTGGCTTACAACATCAAAAATGTGTAACTTTTCACGATTCTGTGGGTTGACCAGGCAGTTCTTTTGCGTGATGTGGTGTTGATGTTGGGATGGCTGTGAGGTCAACTAACCTTCTTCCATGTTGGTGTTGGCAATATCCCGACAATAAATATAGAACCGGCTGGGATGTCAGCTCAGTTGTCAGCCAGGGGCCTTGGCTCTTCTCTATGCTGGCCTCTCTGCGTGGCTGCTTGGGCCTCCTTACAGCATGGTGGCTGGGTTACCAGAAAAATCATCATGTGAGACAAATTCTATTGTGTAAGTTCTTATAAGCCTTCATTTACATCATGTATTCCAATGTCCCATTGGCCAGAGCCAGTCAGCCACATGCCAAGTCCAGAGTCGGTGTGGTGGGGACTACGAAAGGACACGGATACTGGGCACTGTGGTTCAGGGGACCACCAAAGTGACAACTGCCATAGTCTTCTACGTGTCCTTCAAATTCTGGTCTACTAGGAGTATCCTTTCCTGTTTCAAGCGCTATATTGTCTTTCCTTTTCTTAAAAACAATGTATTTATTGGCCAGGTAATTACGTTAACTATTTCTATGTTAATTCTTGAATCAGGTTGACAAGGCATCTATAGAGGAAAAGTGTCAAGGAAGCCCTCAGTCTCCCCTCCAGTCAGGTCTGTTTAATCCAAACCCACACTACGAGGTCTTCTTGTTATACTCAAGGGACATACTGAACACAGTATCAATCTTGGGTTTGAAATTAGTCCTTTTCCTGGTGCTCAGTCTTTTCATGCAAGAATGTCAAATTAGCCTCCACTTGGTTTGCCTATCAAACCATAATTTTCTGTCCTTACTTATCAACATAGAATATTTCTTCTCTCTTACCAGCCACTATAATTTCCAACTGGCTCTCGCCCCATTTGCATTAAAACATTATTATATGAAATAACATTCACAGAGCATTGACTGAAGGGTATTCATCAAAAAGCTCTGACTGGCAGGTTGATTCAAGCTGGCACGTGAAAGGAACCTATCTGTGTGCTCCACGGGGAAGGTCTGAGAGGTGATGTCCAGTCTCCGCGGGACAGAGTTCAGTGATCACTGGGGATGTCTGCCCTGGGCTTGGAGTGCAAGTGATGGAGCGCTTGCCAGGAAGGTATTTTCCACTTCTGCCCCCAGATATTGAAACATTTATCTTTGAACCTTCAGAGACTTTCTCATTTGTGTGTAATTCTTTTTGGCTCCTTGAGTGTACTGAGTGCCTCTTGGCAATACGCCAGTCACCTGCATTGAGGCTGTACTGAGAGACAGCTGCTCAGAGTGAAATTCTATATTTATTGTAGGAATGCTGCTGTGGACATACTATACGACATAGTGTTCCCGTGCTCCCTTTGAGAGGAGTCACGAGAGAATTTTTCTGAGCAAATGATCTGTTTTTATCTTATGGACACTGTGAACATTATAACTGATTGGGTTCCCCTTCTTGCTCTGGTTGCTAGGAAACCCAGGACAATGGTGCAGACCTCATCCAGCAACTGCACAAGACCTTCTGACAAATTTTACATACTAACTTTATCTCTCCCTTTATTTTATTTTCTTATCACTTTCCTGCAGACTTCCTTCCTTTCTTTCCCGTTTTTTTTTTTAACGCCACCTCCCTTTCTTCCTTCTCCTTTCTTTTCTGTTTAGTTAACATCCATCAAACATCTGCTCTATGCCTGGCACTGTGTTAAGTGCTGGTGCAGCCACTGTCACCCCAAAATACCCACGTTAATAACTGTAGCCCTATTCAAGGCACTCGTGGTTATAGAAAACGAGTGTTTAATGTAACTTAGTGTTTAGGGTAGCTTAGTGTCTCTTTGAGTACACTGGTCACTCTGTGGTCCCTTCTCCAGACAGGATCCTAGTCACCCACCCACTAAGGCACACCATTCTTGCCCTGGTCACTCTGAGGTAATTTGTTCTGTCCCTATACACCCCGTAGATAAAGCAGTTTGATTACCCCCTTGCTCATTCATCTAGAGTGTGCAGACTTTCACAAGAGCACAAACACACCTGTTGTCAGAAGGATTAAAGAGTGGGAAGCAAGCGTGTGCAGAGGAGAAGACAGCGAGAGCCATGGGGCTGGGGGCTAAAGGGGTGGGTGAGGGCTGACTCCCACTTTAATCTTCCAGGAGAGCGTTCCTGTATGCTGCTACCCTAAGTCTCTGCCTAGCCGTGTTCTTTCTTAGTCCCTACTTCCTCGTGACCAATTTCCTGAAGCTCTGCTTTCACTTCCTCTCCATGGCAGAAACAGGCACGGTGACCGGCCCTTCTATTTCACTCCCAATAAGTCAATTATTTTTAATCTACACGAAAAAAAACACCAAAAAAAACCCAACACTGCGTCTTTCTCTTCAGGGACCTCCATGTTTCTATTTTTGCTTCCAGGAAGCTTGGAATCAAATTTCACGGCTATAATATTAGCCCTCATGGCTTGCAAGATGATTGCTCCTAAAAAATTAAAAACCAAAAGTCATACAACTTTATTGCCTACCTGCCTTCTATTTTAAGTCATATCCAACCCTTTTGCAAGCAAATGGGAACTTAATAATTATTGATCTGCATCGAGCAGAATTCCAGAGAGACGTCAGCCTCCTGAGCAATGAGGCAACTGGTCAGATCTGTAGTCTAAGGTGCCCAACGTGGTGCTTTGCTGCTGGTCGGCTGTGGCATTGTGGGGGTAGCGACTTCTAGTCAGAAAACCTGAATTCAAACTCACCCTCTCTCTCCTTAGCCCTTTGATCTTGAGCAAGTCCTCTCACCTGTTTGAGTCCCAGTTTCTTCCTCCATAAGTGGCCCTATATTCTTCAGAAAGCTGTTGTGAGGTTTAAAGGAGATAACATCAGTGGGGTTACTTTATAATCTACAAACCCATGTGTTTTTACTTTTCTAATATGGCTACTAGAAAATTTTAAATTACAACTGTGGCTCAATTTGTGCCTTCCTTTATCTTGCCATCAGACGATGGTGATCTAGAGTCTTCATTTATCCAACAAATATTTCTCAAGCATCTGGTACAGCAACAGGTGTTAATCTAAGTGATGGGACTAGAGCAGTAAACAAACCTGCAGGAGCTTATATCCTAATGGAGAGGCCCAGAACAGAAAGTGGATGCATTAAGGTGTGTAAAGATAATTTGGGAGAGTATTAGGAAAGTACTATGAAGAAAGCAAAGCAGGGTGCTTGATGGGGGGAGGGTGGGCACAGGAGGGCAGTCAGGTAAGATCTTCTAGAGCAGGTGAGGTCAGAGGCAGGGAGATGAGGAAGGCGGTTAGGACATGAGAGACGGCACAGACCTGAACTAAGAGAATGGTGGTGCAGATGGGGCGGAGCAAGCAGGCTCAAGAGATATTTGGAAATTAACATTGGTTGGTGGGACTGTTGTAACGAAAGCATTCGGCATTGGCCAGAACTGACGTGGACTCCCCGGTTTCTGGCTTGGATATCACCTGATGAAATAAAGCTGCAGTGGTCTTGAGGCAGACAAGGAATTCCATTTGGCCGTCAAGAGTATGACGTACCTGTGGGATGGCCACAGAGCAGGGCGAAGGAGACAGGTTAGTGCTCAGAAGGATAATTTGGAATCTATCAGCATAGATCCCAAATGTGGTCATTAAAACCGAGCGCAGGTGACAGGGGAAAAGGAAGGAGATGGCAAACAGAGAGGAAACTCAGGTCCAGGGATCATGTTTGGAAATTGGAACATAGTCTAGGTCGAGCAGAAAGACCCAGGGCCGCTAGAGGGGTTCGAGGTATAAGACAGAAGGCAAGCTGGCTGCAGCAAGGTTTGGGTGGTGATGGCGGGGTTGGGTTGGCTGGAGGAGAGAAAGGTCTCCTAGGAGGAAGGAGGAGTTGGAGGAGAATGGAGAAGGTTAGGAGTGGTGGTGGAAGAGGGTGATGTCCAGGTCACAGGTAAGTACGTGTTGCAAGTCCTTGGTTGTTTGAGCTGTTTGTTTTGCATCAGAACTCTCTTCCGTTCGCACTCCCAGCCAGGAGGCCAATCCAGGCTTGGTCTCAGGGGGCTTTCTGAGACCTCTTCCCCAACACGGTCAAGCGGCCAGCACAATGGTTGGCACACGTTATTCTAGTAGGCACCGGTCTGACAACATTCTGTGTGCCGAGCCGTGTCTGCTGGTCCTTGTGCCCTATAGGGCCTGGTGCAGGCTGGCTGGCCTGGGGTGGACATGAATGGCAACTGGAGTCTCTTAAGTTCAGGTCATTCCTCCGACTGTCAGTTTCAATTTAAAAAAAAAGGAAATTGCAGGTGACAGTAGTACAGTGAGTAGCAGAGGGTAAGCACTTGGTGCATATTAACTCAGTGATTCCACAATCACACTGAGGTGGGTTATCCCCATTTCATAGACAATGGGAAAGACAGAAACTTTAAGTAACTTGACCAAGGTCAACAGCTGGTAAGTGAGCAGCCAGGGTTGAAAATGGTGCTTCAGGCTGCACGCAGGACCTGTGCCTACTGACCCCCGATGGCTTTCAGTGGAGAGGTTCCAGGTTTCAGGGTCTGTCCCTTCCTGACACTGGGTCGAGGGTTCCCCCACGTGGATGCTCTCACGGGCCCTTCCCGCTCCGACACCCCTGGTCTGGCTCCACCCTCCGCTGGCCCGGAGCGCAGCTGGAGCCTCCCCAGGTCATCCATGACAAGCTCCTGGCTGGGAGGGCACCTTCTCACAGAACGTTACCGGAGCACCTGTCCCCCAGCAGGGGGCTGTCGCGGCCCCTCTCCCCGCTCCCAGCTCCCCGCGCTGGCGGCTGAGCCCTGATGCCCCTTGGCGGGAGGACAGCAAGGGCGCCTCCCGGGTCTGCACCGCGGCTGCCGGTGGGTGGGCACGAGGGGGCGCGGGACACGCGGGACGCTCCGGGCGAGTCACGGGGCGCTCGGAGCGCTCAGCGTTCCCTGCAGGCGCCGCCGGAAGCCAGGGCGGGGCGCCCGCGTGGGATGCGGTGAAGGGCGAGCGGCACGGCAGTGGCGATGAGTGCCTCTGCGGCCACCGGGGTCTTCGTGCTGTCCCTCTCGGCCATCCCGGTCACCTATGTCTTCAACCATCTGGCGGCCCAGCAAGAGTAAGTGGGCGCACGGGGGAGGCAGAGGGGCTGGGGTGGTGGCACAAAGGGGCAGCAAGAGACCCGGCAACTTTTCAGGTGGGGAGGGTAGGGGAGGCGCGTCGCCTCAGGGGTCGCACTGGCCTGCAAGGATCCTCTTTCAGGCTGGCATCCTTGCCATTTGGCACAATTTTGGGCCAAGTGCTGGGTGCCCTCTCAGGGCCAACGCTGTGCCAGTTGGCTGGCTTACACAGATCGATAAGGCAATGCCCCTGCCCTGAGGAGCTCAGGGGCAGGGTTGGGGACAGTATGACACCCACGGCTACGCGGGAGTGGGGGACGGGGGGAGTGTTAGCTCCGATTGTGCCTTGCTCAGATCGGTTTGCGTTTCGCAGGAACGCTTCCATGTATGGACACACACATACTTATCATTTCTTATTAATTTTAGAAACTGCTGTGAATGACTAGTGGAAATAGCTAGGAACCAACAGGCAAAGACCTGGGTTCCAGACCTGGCTTTGGCACTGACGGTGTGGCCTGGCCTCAGTTTTCTGGTCAGTCCAGTGGCCTATATTTGCATCCTATTGTCAGGACCCACAGAGACTGGGCAGAATGGGAAGGGGGAGGCCAAGCAGCGTGAGCCGCTAAGGAAATGGGTGGGGCTGAAGGAGGCAGCGCTTGGGCTTGGTTCAGACCCCTGCCTAAGTAACGGGGGCACCAGCAGCTCCAGCTGGCCTGGGCAGCGGGAAAGGTGCCAGGCCCCGTGCCTACTGATGTTCCTTACAGTCTTCAGGACGAGGAAGTAACCTGTTATGTTATCCACAGCAGTTGGTGCTAAGGAAATTGCATCAGTCTGTATGTAGGCTGCAAACCCCCTCCAGACCTTCAGGCTGCAGAGAAGTGTCTGCCCACAGAAGTGTCTGGCCACAGGGCAGTGACGGGCAGTGACTTCCTCCTCTCTTGCTGCTGGGGCCACCACTTGCTGCCTGCCTTGTCCAGTTGGCACCCATCCATACTGAAGGCTCCCTAAGCACGGGCAGTGACTGCCCTTGGTCTGACCCAGTCTCGGGGCACATCTCCCAGAAGCGGCAACCCTGGGCAGTGAATATCACACATCTGTGAATACAGTCCCTGTACTCCTAAAATGGCATTATGGGCAATTCAACAAATATTTACTGAGTACCTACTGCGTTTTTGGCACTGTTCTAAGTGTTTGGGAGGTAGCTATGACCAAGCCAGAAAAGGTTTGGGGGGGGGCCTGTGTTGAGACAGACATCAATAAATAAAAGGGGGTGACACGAGGGAGTGACTGGAAAGGGGACTGGTGGTCAGGGAAGGCTTCTTGCAGGAGGTGACACTTGAGCTGCAGGAGGTATCCACAGAAAGATCTGGGGGCAGAGCCTTCCAGGTACGGGAGCAAGTTGCAGTGCAGGGAGAAGAATGTGGCTGGACGTGGGGGTGTTTTGGAGGGAGGGCAGTGCAACTTACTGAAGGACTGTGTGGTGAGGAGAGGATTTTCAATGACCCTGAGATTCTGGCCTCAGCCCCTGGGAGGACGGCGATGGCATTTACTGAGTAATTCTGAATTATGTATTGCCGCGTACTGCTGAGCATGGCAGTTATGAATAATTGGTCCCAACCATTCTTCCCTCTTCTTTCTCCACTCTGTCCCTTCCACTGTCCCCACAGTGTCCCTTCCAGGTCCCCCTGGCACTGGCCCTCCTCGACCCAGACCATGGCGGAGCCTCCACAGGGGTTCCCTGCCCCCAGCCCAGCCCAGCCCATGCGAGTGCTTCGGCCACACCGGGATGTCCTGTCCTGCCACTGCTCACGCTGGACTCTCTTCCTCCCTGTCCCTGACTGTGGGAGCCACACCTGGGCTTTATGGCCCAGAGTAAAACGCATCTTCCTTTTCCAGACCCTCCCTCCTAGCAGATGCGATCTCTCCGTCCTCTGAGCCCCCTCAATTGCGCCTTTCCCACGAGAGCTACCTTCCCGTGGTCAGAACGTTCCTTCCCGGCCATAGCTCACCTTTGTATTGTCCTGCCCGGCACTGAACCCTGCGCATAGTAGGCATTCAGTTGAGTTAGCATTAGTTGGAATTAGTTGAAGCTTCCTTCCTACCAGACCTTTTACAAAGGCCTGAAAAACAGAAAAAGCAAATTAAATTGAGGAGTCAGCAAAGGGTTGGGATAGCTTCCTCTTTCTCTGTCTCGCTCCCTCCCGCCCTCCCTGCCTCCCTCTGCTCATACTCACCCATACACATCCCCTCTCAGTAGGAATCTGTTCTCTCAAGGGTATCAGTTAACCACTGGCCCCCATTCCAAGACAAACAACTTTTCCGCCCTTGGGTTCGTCACAACCCTGACTCCCTTTGCCCCCCAACCCCCAGTCCCTGCTGGACCCATTTCTCCCTGTTCTGAGCACTTCGCTTTCACTGGGAGACACAGATGGCTTGCTGCCCCAGTTTCTCTTCAATCGTTGCTCCTCCCCTAGAGGTGGAGAGCATGAGAAGCCTCGGTGAACCAGTTTACACTGCTCTCTCATGGTCCAGAAGAGTGCCAGCTGTGTGATGGTGCCAGCTGTGAGCCTAGGTCCTTGGTAGGAGCAGGGATGGGGTTGTCCCCTGGCCACCACCTGCCTCGGGCTGTGGTTAACATGCCTGTCAGCTTACACAGCACCCTAACCACTGCTTCTTCACGGGTTGCTTCAGCCCAGCATAGTGGTTTTGACCCCCATCAGCTTCTTCTCCCATCCTCTCCCCCGTCACCTCATTCCTGCAGGAAGAGGCTGGAGTGTACACTGATGGGCACCGCTGGAAACCTATTTCAGTCTCTTACCTCTGTCATCTGTCCATCCGACCACATCTCCTTCCTTACTTCCTCTTCTACTCCTTCCCTCCCTCATCCGTCCATCAATTCTTTTTACACCTTAGCAGAGGTCCCCAGGCAGACTTTTAGCGCCACACTCATCCAGGTATCTTGAAAAGTTGCATATTCCCATGCCCCACCTCTGAAGTATTCTGATTCCTTAGGTCTAGGGTGGCATTTGGAAATCTGGGTACAGCTGATGCCCAGAGCCCACTCCCGACTCTCCGTGGAGCCTGGAGCCAGGTGCTGGGGATATGGCTTTTCTGCACCTGTGGCCAGTCTCCTTGGGGCCCATCAACCTGTAGGTTGGATGGATCACTTCTCAACTGACCTGACAATGGAGGCGGGTTTCTGAGCGATGCCTGGCACCCATTCCAGCTGCAGGTGTGTGGAGTGGACTTGAGCATGAGTTTGTCCCTCAGTCACTGATGGCGATGGTGGGCTGTGGAACCTGTCACTGCGAAGGGTGCTTTCCAGAAGTCCCAGGGGCACATGGCGGGGGTTAAACAAAGTCCTCGTGTCAGTCTGCGGTGTGGTGGTGGTGTGGAGAGCTGTCAGCTGACGAGTGGTGCTTTTGGCAGCTCTCAAGGGCTGCTGAGGAGGTCTCTGGTATGTCAGGTCATTGGAATGGGCCAGGCAGTGCTTCATCTAAAGCTGGAAGCCCTGCTGGCACTGGAGGTGTGACAGGGAGTGTGTCTCTGTGGGGCTGGAGGTGACCTCCTGGATGAGAGAGCTCAGAGTCCACTGAGACAGGTCCCCCCACATATGCAGGGGCCTCTCTTGTTCATTGACAGTGCCTAGCACATAGGGGTGCAGAACATACCTTTTCCTCAATGTTTTTTAATTAGTTAATAAAAAGATGACTGAAATGCCATGACTTTCCCAAGGTCACAGTCAAGCAGTGACAGAGTTGTTACTAGAATTCGGGTCTCCTGACTGCTCACTTCACCAAACCTTGTGGCCTTGTGCTTCCTGCTGAGGAGGGGCCATGGCCCCTGGTCTCCTTGGCGCCAGACCTTTCCCAGGAGAAGGTTCAGAGGCTGTGTCCAGCCTCGCCTCACCTCGGCTTTCTGGGTGTGGGGCTGGCTGCTGGCCTGCTGGCCCTGGGTGTGGCAGCTAGCTTCACTCTGGCCTCAGGTCCAGCCCAGACTCGTTCCCTCCTTGGACTGGCTATGTCCTCTGGTCCCTTTGATTATACTGGGTTGTCGGAAAAGTCATGCCGTATTTTTTCTATGTTTTTCATTGCAAAAATGTGTCATGAGTTTTCCGACAGCCTGTAGCCCTTGTTCATCTTTCCCCTGGAAGGTGTGTCCTGGAGCTCAGTCTGAGGGTTTCCAGCCCGTCAGCCACCAGGGAACAGAGGCTGGAGGGGCAGAGGCAGTGGCCGCTCAGACACAGTCTGTGCAGAAGAGCGTGGACCTGGAGGCTCTGGTCCCCAAAAAGTCACGGGGTGGGAGTGGGGGCAGGGGCAGATGGGCCAATGTGCTGCAGATAAAGGTCATTAACTCCACAGTACTTGAGCTGCAGGCAGAGGCAGAACTGGGAGTAACTGCATTCAATAGCCAGGAAATTCCCGGCACCAGCGTGTTTATTTTGCTAAGCTATGGCCTTCCTATTCTGGTCCTTGCAGCTCCTGGACAATTGTAGGGGTTGCTGCCCTCATCCTGCTTCTGGTAGCCCTGTTGGCTCAAGTGCTGGTCAAAAGAAAACTGCCCCGGGACCCGCTGTTCTATGGTATGTACGTTCCCATGGCAGGGAAACCCTGTGTCCACTGAGGAGCTCAGCACGTGGCCCCTGTCACTTTCCCTTGGTGGCTATGAGTACACTGAGGAAAGTGGCAGGAAATGGAGTATCACCTTGCCTCCAATTAGCCCCTCTTGCAGGCTGTGGACCCCACCCTCTGTCAGCTGCAAGCTCAGGAAGGACCTCCTCTGACAGTGAAGGTCAGAGGTCAGAGCCTGCGGAGGGGAGGGGATGAAGGAGGGATTGGGGGCCAGCCTTCCTTCGCCAGGATCCCGGCCATATTATCACAAATGGCAGGATTTCCTTCTTTTTTTTATGGCCAAATAACTTCCAGTTTTTGACATATGCATATACATGTACATATACCTATACATATAAAACATTTCCTTTATCCATCATCTGTTGATGGACATTTGGGTTGTTTCCTTCTCAGGGGCTTGCAGGCTCCCTGGGACTGCGCTGCTTCTGGGGCTCAGGGCTGTCCCATAGGTCACCTTGTTCTCGGACCAGCAGCTCCCCAAGGTGTGCCCTTTCGATGGCAGAGACAGGGACACAGGTGGGGCTAGTGCCATAGAGCAATGCCCCTCAAGGCCTTGGCTGGGAGCTGCCCACTGTCACTCTACACATATTCCACCGGCCAAAAAGCAAGTTACATGGCCGAGCCCATCAGCAGCTGCCTGGGGGACAGTCTCCGCCCACAAGCGGATCTTGACAGAGGTGGGAGGGAAAGAACTGTGAGTACCTTATTTCTCCCAATTCGCATATAAAAAACTGAAGCTTCCAGAGATGACGTACCTACCTAAGGTCTGACAGCCAGTCAGCAGAGGAGCTGGACCCTGTGCTCCTGCCCTGCTCCACCTGCCTCTGATGGGGCCCCTGTCCACCTTTCCAGACGGGTTTCCTGCGCTGTCCTCCCTCCTTGCCCTCCCCACTCGGTGTATTCATGTCTCTCCTGACTCCCCAGCGTTGAGCACACTTGCTCCCACACCCTCAGCTGTCCGTCCTTGTCTCTGTCACAGCCTTGCAGCCTCAGGGCCCGGTCCCGGCTAGACTCCTGCCCCCTGGAGGGCAAAGGCTGTCCTTGTCCTCTCCGACCTGGCGCCTGATACTCCTGCTAGAACAGTCAACTGATCAGGTGTTGATGCTTCCTTTCTGGGAGATATACGATGGCTGATCACCTAGGATGGCTAATTCCTGGCACGTGTGGGCCTCCCGTTCCTTCTGGGGGACTGTGAACACTGCACTTCCGGCTGCAGCCTCCGGAAAAAGCCAGCTTCCCTTCCCCACTCTCCTCTCCATTTCTTTCTTCACAGCTTTTCTTATGGTCACCATCAGATTTTTCTACTGTGCATGCCCATCACATAGTTTAGGACACCATTTGTTACAACTTCGAAAGTGCAGCTTTACTGATACATTGTCACACACTAAATTTGATCACTTGCTGTTTAAAAAGTATTTTTCCTAAACCATTTGTTGCTGGTAGTTTTAAGCCCATTTAGGAGATTCTCACAACCCTAGTAAGACTCTTGAAGAAGGCTTTCCTTCTTTAATATTCCATTGTACTGTGTCATATCCATTTTTAAAATCACTAGCCTTTCTTCTTAAAGCCACTGTCACTGGCACATAGCCAGTGCCTTTAGGATTTCCAGTGTGGAGTAGGGCAAACATGCTGGACACGCTGCCTGGTAATCATTGAGATGAACGATCTCTTCTGAGTCATTATTTTAAACCTGTGGTCACCTCGATGCTCCCTTAGCCACTGGTAACTGGTGGGGTGCAGGTGTGGCCCTGGGCGGCCACTTGTAGGGAGTGGAGGACAGAACAGAGTAATTAGATGAGTTTGTCATTTTTACCTCCTGGTAGGTGTCCCCTTGGTGATGGCATGTGGGCAGTGATGTCGGATCCATGACACAGGCAAAGATCCCATGTGCAGGAGGTATACTCTGTTAGTCTGCGTTCACAGTGTCCACAGTAGCTTCTGGAAAACATGAAAAACAACCCATTATTATGGTGAATGCCAAGTGCTTGGCCACTATCACTTTGTAAACCGCTGATCTCTGCTCTAGTGTTCGCAGTGTTTGGATTTACCAGCGTGGTGAACCTCATCATAGGACTGGAGCAGGACGGGCTCATTGACGGGTTCACGACACACTACCTGAGAGAGGTATGGCCTCGCGATCAGTGGCCTTCAGCCAAAGGGCCAGCCACCCAAGCGCCTTTGCTCAGGGGCGAGATCCTTGCACTTGGTGAGAGTGGGTACGATACAGGGTATTTCACTTACTGCCCAGGCAGAGGCCAGGTATTATTCACACGGCAAGTGAAGATTAGGTCATGGGAGGCAAATCTCTTCAGTGTGTAGTCCTAACTCCTACCTCACACCTGATCCACACTTCCTTCCTCCTTAACTTGTACTTCATATAAATAAGGTATTTTAAATGCCCAGAGGATGTGTGTGTCTGTTATTATTAGGACATTACTACATCGGAAAGCCAAGTCAGTCTTATGTGTGTGAAGGCATTTAATGAAGCCATTTAATGAAGCCATTCGATTGTAATGACCCTGACTCCCCATCACAGCATTACAGAGCTACCTACCTGGCACCTGAGAGCTAGTCCTATTTTCTTATGCTATGGTGTGATGAATCCAGCCCCAGAGAGGTTAAGCAACTTACTCAAGGTCACATAGGAAATAAGGAGCAGGGTGGAGAGTAGAGTCTTCATCTGTGTTTCAAATAATGGGGAGCTTTGTATGCAGCTAAGGGAGTTGGGATTTTATCCCACATGTGAGGGGAGGTTTTAAGTCAGGGAACACTGCCGTCTGCTTTGGGAAGGGAAGGGTCAGTGCCATGAGCTGCGGCACCAGTTGGGAGGCTTTGAGTGGCTAGAATGACAAGGACTTGGGGGTGAGTTGGGGGTGATGGTGAGAGTAAGGTCCAAGACGATGTCCTGGTTCCTGCTTTTGGAAGAATGCAGGCTATTCAACCTGAGAGGAGCCAGAGGAAGTGTTCAGTTTGGCAGACTTTGGTTGAAATGGACTCTGGGGTCCTAAGCCCTGCTCTCTCCCTCCAGGTCTGATGTGGCAGGGAGATGGCATGGTCCTAGTGCAGTGACAGTCTCACACGCAGCAGAGTCCACAGAGCGAGTGGTTGGGGAGGCCTCACTGGCTTGGTGACACTGCTCTAGCATTTTTAAAAGATAGCGATGGCAGTGGACAGTAAATATTTCCGGGGTAAGACTAGGGAGGTGGAGAGCTTTCCAAGCAGAAGGGACAGTTGGGCAAAAAAAAGTTTGGAGACGACAAACAGCCTGTGTCTCCCCACTCCAGCCTGAGGCACAGGTTTGCAGGGACGATGCTGAGTTCATTTGGGGACATGTGGAGTTTCGGGCAGTTGAGGCAGGGCTTTGCAGGTCTTGAGCTCTGAGGAACGTTCCTGGTGGAGAGATTGGGGACCACCTGAGTCCAGTTGTACCTGAAGGTCTGAGAGGACAGGAGCTTGTCCAGGACGAGGGAAAGGAAGAGGGCCGAGGGTTTTGACAGCCCCAAGGAAAAGCCACATCTTCATGTTCCTACCGATTTTGTAATTTCGTAGCATAACAAGGTTTTATTTTAGCAGAGTAACCTAAATGAGTTCTGTTTTATTCCACTTGCAATGTAGGTCTGGTGTTGTGCGTTGAAGCATTTGAGTCGCATTTAAAGTGGACTTCTTTCTAATGCTTCCCTCAGGGTGAACCGTATCTGAACACTGCGCATGGGCACATGACCTGCTACTGGGACGGCTCTGTTCACTACCTGATGTATCTGGTGATGGTGGCGGCCATCGCGTGGGAGTAAGTCGGCCCGCCGGGCGTGTGTGTGTGCCTTTGCCATCTTAGCAGCCCCTCAGTGGGTATGTAAGGAAGACGCATAGAGGCAAACACACAAACAGGCACAAATAGACATGGGTACATGTGTGGTGGACACAAGTTAGGTCTGGCTTTTTGTTCTGGGCCCCACTGCCCTTTGAACGTGTCCTTCAGAATTAGCCCCTGCCATGGTTACAATTAGAATGTACTGCCCCTGCGTGGGCAGACCCCTTAACTTTTGATTCCGTTTTCTTGTAAGAACAGTCTTGTTCAGGAATTTAAGCCCAGCACATTCTAACTCAAAACTTCAATCTCATGTCAGTTCAGAGCTCTCTCTCTCTCTTCCCACCATTCAGGCATAACCCTGAGGCTTAGGGGCTTGAGTTGAGGCTGGAGTGTACGGTCCGTCCTTTTATTCTTTCTCAACTCACTCTGTGCTAGCTTCTCTGGGAATGTATGTACATGAGGTTAAAGGAAGAGAGGTAGTCTTAGTTGCATTTGCTGTCCTCTGGGTCTTGAGCCCCTCCATTATGATCTGCTAGGTCTGGCTTGGGGGACACACGCGTGGTTTCTTTGGAGACCCCACCACAGGAACCTCTGCACTGCGCCGATCCCTGCAGTGAGCAGTGCTCTCTCTGGCTGAATGTGTGTCACTCCCCTGCCCATGGTGGTTCTTTCTGCTGGGGTCCCTGTATCCCAGAAGGCAGGCCCTTTGGAGTGGGATCCTTTCAAGATGGCTCAAGTCCAGCGACCTTCCCAGGCCTCCCCTTGGCTACAGGTTAGAGAAGGCCATGCATTGTTGTCTTGCCCCACACAAGGCTAAAATTCAGCTTGACCAAATGCCTGCTCTGTGCCTCCTCTCTTTCCAATCATGAACTCAAGGACAGCTCCAGCTAATTTTTGGACTTTTCTAGGCACCAGCCTCTCTGGTCACGAATATTCTCAAGCTCTAGGGAACACGTCAGGTATTTCTGCGAATGCCTGGGCTCTGCTTGGAGGCTGCCATGAGGGGCCAGAGTTTCTGCAGCTCTATTAGCTTCCAGCTGGGGAAGAAGACTCTTGCGGTCCTGCTGACAGTCCAGTCCTTGTGATGGGCCTCTTGTGATCTGCTGCATTTGGCTTGGGGGTGGTTGGGGTGGGGTGGGGTGGTAGGGTACGAAGCACGCAGTCTCCACTTCTGCTCCCTTCCAAGACTCTTCTTTTGAGTTTCTCATAGCCCTTTATGGAGGTAGGTTATGGGGTTATCAGTTGAAAGAACTTTTTGTCAACGTTGCCTATGAAGAAGATTAGGGGTATACGTATAATACCCCAGCATGTGGGGTATATGTCACTTACCATCTTCATCTTTGGGGCTTTGGCCAAAATTCTGACACCCCAGGAAAAGTCCACTTAACATCCTATTAGTCATACTTACAATGACTTAAGATGTAGACCCCGTTTCCTTTCTCTTTTGAACCTTCTTTCTCATTTCGTGCATAAGACCGCAACGCAGGACCCCTTGAGAGTGATAAGCATGCTGCAGGTAACAGATCAGCGTAGCAAGCATGGTTCCTGTTCAAAAGGACACAAAGAGGGTTTTATAAGATGCATGTGTAGAAAGGAAGTTCGGTCACCAGGGTTCCTTGTGTTTGATTTATTACTTTCAATTCAGTAAGTTTTGATTCGTGTACTTTACTAAGTTAGGCTAAAGATACTATTACGGGTCATTGTTTGTGGATCGTATGCCAAGTCAAATGCACTAAAGCCAAGATTTTTTCATTACAGGGAAAATTATAGAACCATTGGCCTATACTGGGTTGGATCTATTATTATGAGCATTGTTGTTTTTGTGCCAGGAAACATTGTAGGTAAGAAACTTTATCTTCAAATTCACTTTCCTTTTCTGAAACAATGGAGACTGTTTTTAAACAGAGAAGCTATTTTGGTTGTAATCAAACCAAGAAATTCCAAGCTCACCAAAAAGCTGTTTTGCAGAATTGTTTGTTTTTCCTTCCTTAACAATCACCTTTTAAGAAATGCTTTTGAATAATTTTTAGAAGTGTACATTGAACAATTAGGCAATTTAATATCAGTGATTCCTGACCTTTAGAGGAACCTAGAGGGACAAGTATTGTGTTTGTGGCTACATTCAGTGTGCAAATACTTTTTAGAACTCTTTGTACTATGGGTAACTCTTGATATACTATGGGAACTTGATAAATATACTTCAAAATTAAGACTTTAAAGCTAATGTAAAGGAGGTTATTTATGCATGCAAGAAATCAGGATATTATTATATTAAATATACTTCTAAAATAGGACATGCCTGTTAAACACCTAGTAGTTCTAAGTTGACCTGTTTTTGGTTTTGTCTCATTAAAAACATTGTCTGGTCCATAGCCAAATTTTAGATGACTTGAGATGGGGGGGGTATCCCAAATGTTACTTGTGTTTATATATGCTTTGGGTAAACTTTTGACTTTCTCTTTCTCTTTTTTAAATAGGGAAGTATGGAATACGCACTTGTCCTGCTTTTTTCTTAAGCATACCATATACTTGTCTTCCTGTCTGGGCTGGTTTCAGAATCTATAATCAGCCATCAGAAAATTATAATTATCCCGCAAAGGTGATTTTTATGAAGTTAAATGTAACCTGTTCTCAAACTCCCAGGGCTCAGTCACATCCACTGGAGCATTTGGGGCTTTCAATCAGGATGACTGTGTGGATTCTACAGTGTTGGTTCACACCTGAGTTACGGTGGCCAAGACTGACTGTTTCTGTCTGAATATGTCTGCTTCCTGTGCCAGTTGTCATCTGGACTCTTCCCCTCCAATTCTATATTCATGTGCTGTGTGGTTTGTCTTGGGCTGTCTGTGGCCTGGAGTTTCAGCACCTGAGCACCCCTTTCAGGGATCTCTGTGCATTTACTGCCTCGAGAGGAGGCTGGAAAGCCGCTGCTGTTCAAGGTAGCACCCACAGCCACAGGGCTTGATTTCCAGCAGATCCAGGCCCAAAGAGGCTGGCTGCAGGGCATCTTCTGAGTCAGCTCTCTTCTAACCACAGCCAAGTGGTCAAGGTGAAACAGTCCTGGCCCGGCAGGTACTCTGTGAAGGTGTGTGTTTCTAAGCTAGTGACACCTTTCTAAGTCTCTCTTCTTTTATAGGTATCAGATCCTTAAGCAAAATTCTTTAAGCAGTACTTAGATATATGAAAATATGAATTAATAATCAGAACATGGTTATTCATTTTACAAAGATGTACAATAGAACTCATCAAAATACATTGTAATTTACAAACACTTCATTTGTAAACATTTAGACACCTGCCATGTAGGCTGAGGTTGGCACATGGATAACTGGTACCCCTGATACCCATTTGAGGAGTGAGGTGGTTGTTAAAAAGAAAAAGAAAACAGTAATCACGGCCTTGGTCTTAGTTCCACTCTGAAGGCTCCATGTCAGTGTGTCAACAGTGCCCCGGTCCGAAGGCACACAACTGTTTATTATATTTTTAAACGTTAAAACACAGGGATGGCTGAGGAGAAACGCACACTGTCACGCAGTGCCGACAGGAACATCAATTCAGAATCACTCCGCAAAGCAACTTGGCTAGGTTCTCAGCCTTAACAACTTTAACCCTTTAGGTCTTCCTTTTGTGAAAAATAAGTGTAAGTGTGTGTGTGTGTGTGTGTGTGTGTGTGTGTGTGTGTGGTGTATGTAGATATATCTCCAGAAAAATATAGCATCTATTAATAGTGTGATAGGTTTATGGTTTACTTTTTAAAAATGAGTTTATCTTACATTTATAACCACGAACATGCTATTTCAAGAAAAAAAATATGGACTCAGAGCTAGAAGGGCCCTTCAAGATCACATGACCCAATCTGCTCATTTCACGGATGAGGAGACAGAGCTGAGGGGGGAAATGATTTTCCTAAAGTTACATGCCTGGTGCTTTCTGATGTGAACTGTGACTCTTCAGAATTCTCTCGTCACCCACCATCACTGCATGCACGTTTCAGTAGGTCTCACACTCTTCCTTGGGCACTCTGGGCCTGCTCATTAGTTACCCACTCTGTTTTAGGTCGTTCAAGAAGTCCAAGCGAAGGACCTGCTGAGAAGACCATTTGATTTAATGTTGGTCATATGTCTCCTCCTGGCAACTGGATTTAGCCTGTTTAGAGGCTTGGTAAGCATAACAGATCAACATAACACTTAAATATATGTGTATCAGACTTCCTATCACACTAACAAACTATCCCTCCCATTTGAGCCTGGAGGGCTAGTCCTGCTTCCTGCCACTCCTAGCTGGGTCAACCCCACACCGCCCGCAGCTCTCAAGGGGGCGGTCCATTCTGGGCTGCTTCATACCACCTTCAGGTCCTTAGACGAAGCTGTCCCCAGGAGTATCTTCCTCCCCATTTTAGGGCAGCTGAAAAATTAGCCATTAGTCTCATTCTTCTGGTTCCTTTGATGTTTCTGATTTAGGTATCTCGGAGAAGGATGATAACTTAAGACTGTGATAAAACCGTGGTCCATGGCCTCCAGGTGTTCTCAGGAGCCAGGAGATGGGGCTGGGGGCTACCAGAGTGAGGAAGAAGTAGAATCCTGGCCACTTAACTAGCTGTGTGGCCTTGAAAAAATTACTTCACCTCTTTGACCCTTAGTTTCTTCCTCTACAGAATAACAGAGCCTACTTTACAGTATTGTTTTAAAGATTAAATAATGAACATCAGGCCCTTCAGAGGGCCTAGTACATAGTAAGTGCTCAGTAAATGACTGCTGTTACTATTTTTATTGATCAGCGATTCTTCCCAGTGCCCCAGTTTCACAATTTATTCTTAGGAGAAACAAATTTGAGCAGCCAGAATTATACAGTCAATTATGTTCAGCTTCAATGACAGTCACTTACTGTCCTAAGCCTGCCCTGCAGAACAGCTGGGGAGCCGCGTAGGGAGAGGAACCTGAGGTAGCAGACTTGTTGTTTGGTGGTCGGCTGGCTGGGTTCAGGGTGAAAAGGGAAGGAAAGGAGAAAGCAGGGCCATAGGCTTCGCTCAGACCACAGAGTGGTGAAACTGTTCTTTGGCTAGTTTGCTGTTAATTCCTGAACCTAAGAGAACAACAAAAATGAGCCCCAACTGTACTCAGGCCCATGCACTTGAGAATGTGTGTGTGGGGGTGTGTGTGCATGCTTGATGGGTGGAGCTTTAGATGGGGACCCTTTGACCAGCTCTGCCACTGGCCGGTTCATGTGTTATCTAGCTGGGATAAGATCTAGGGCCAGGGACATGAGGGATGATGCCTGAGGGAGGTGACTCAGAGGGGACCCGGTAATGTGCCTAGAGCCTACTCTGCGGTGACCAAACTTGCTCTGCTCTTTCAAAGCAGACATGGGAGGTGGCTTTGGATGAGAGGACCCCACTTTCAAACCCTTGTTCTTTACCGCCCCAACAGGCCATGTACTCTGTGAGGCATTGGACAGAGGAGGGTGGCCTAGTAAGATGAAGGTGGTATAGAAATGCACTCTTCTTCCTGCAGGGAATAGCTGGCTAGTCATTCCCAAGAAAAGCGAAGCTGGTGATCTAAAGCAGGCTGTGCTTTGGCTAGCGAGAGCCAGAGGCTTAAACTGAATACTCAAAAGGTACCCAAGAGCAGAGTGTTCGTTTCCAGTGCTGCTCCATTATTAACCTCTGCTTAATCTCCTTAGAGTAAATCTGCAGAATATTTCTTTCCCTTTTACTGATGAGCTTCTACAATACATAGTTTTTGTTAGATAGCAAAGCAGCTTGTGACTAAACCTGGCACATTTTAGCCTTATCAGCAAACCTAAGAACCAGATGTGACTATCTTCATAATGAATTCATTTTTGTTCTCAGATTGCTTTGGACTGCCCAGCTGAGCTCTGCCGAGTTTATGCGCAATTTCAAGAGCCCTATCTAAAGGATCCTGCTGCTTATCCGAAAATCCAGGTCAAGTGGTTACAAAACCTAAGATTTTTCTAAAATTAATTTTCTCTCTTTAAGAGTGGGAAAATGTGGCCTCACATAGGAAATAGGATGGGAATGTTAATTTGTCGAGTTCTTTAGGCCAGGTTAACCGTTGATTTGCTGATGATGTTTCTCTGTTCAATACAGATGTTGGTGTATCTCTTCTATTCTGTCCCTTACTTTGTGGTTGCACTTTATGGCTTAGTGGTGCCCAGATGCTCCTGGATGCTTGACATAACCCTGATACACGCTGGAGGTCTAGCTCAGGTACTAAGAATATGCTCCATTATGGAAGTTTACTGGGGGTTTGGCTGTCATGGCTGAGTATCTTGTCATGGCTGAAAAACATCTCTGCTTGGTGCCTTAGGGTAGGAAATACTAGACACGCTGTCACCTTTCGTTTTACAGTTTAGAAGACATTCCAGCATATACGTTTTATTTAAATCTCACATTTATTTAAATGTGATAGGTGCACCATCATTTATACAGATGAGGGCCAGTAAGGTTACATGATTTGTCCAAGGTCACATGCCCAGCAAGTGGTACTGCTATTTAGAGTACCGTTTCCCAGTTTCTGAACACCATGGCTGCTAAAGAGAATTGAGATCTGTTATGTATAAGATGTCTATATTTAAGATTTCGGAATTCCACTACTGTGATAGGCAGAACCAGGGGAACTCGTTTTAAAAACGTTCTGCTCCCGAGCCTGTCATTCCATCCTTCCCCCTGCTACTCAACCCTGGCCCCAGCTTGGGATAGGTGTTCAGTCAATTCTACTGCACAGAACTGGAAATTAAATTAGCTATGCAATTATTTTATCACACAAAGTGCATTTTCACAAAATAACAACTAGCAAAGCAAACTTATCTTATCAACAAGAAAGAAAATTAAGTGATTTTTATCTTTTACTTTCTTACTACAAGAAACTAAATGAACTTCTTTTAAAATTATCTTCATCTTGCTCTTTTCAAGCAGTGTAAGAATGAGGTTCATCCAGAAACTCCACGCATGTCCATCCAGTTCATTATAACCATGACATAGTAACTGATGGCAGAAAGACACACTAGAATTTACAGGGTTGAAAAGTTACGGTATTCATGTGTTAACAAATTGGGTTGGATCCTTCCAGTCTGAGGTACTTTGTAGGAGCTTTAACTCTTGTTTGTATCAATTAGCCTATGGGAAAACCAGTTTCGTTATACATCGTTTCACTTAGAACCTATCAATGAAATTAAGTGAGGACTTATTGTCTTAATATCAAAAAGGTTGATGCAGCACCCAGAAGTAATGGTTCCTGTCCTCTCCTTGAAGGACTTAAGAGGGAAGATAATTAATATTTACCCTCTTTGCAGACCTCTGAATTCCTGATTCCTCAGGCTTTGGTTTTGGGTCTTTATTTCCATGTCTTTCAATACCAGCTGATGACTTCCAATTTTCTATCTTTAGACTACACTGTTCCCAGACTTTAAATTCCAAACTCAGTCCTTTCACGTGGATGTCTCACTGGCATTTCAGGTTTAATGTCTAAAATAAGACTCTTGGTTCTGCCCACAACTTCTCTTCCATTTTCCCCATCTTCCCTGCATCCAGCAGCTCAAGTCAAAAACTTGGGAGTTAATTCTTCCACTTCCTATTCCCTCACCGTCTCTACTCAGCCTATCGCCAGGTCTGTCTAGTTCTGCCTCCAGAGTAATTCTCAAATGCACTTTTTTACAGCCCTGTTGCCACCAGTGGTCTAAGCTCTCATTACCATACTTCGCGTGAGGCCCACCGTGCTGAGCTGTCCGTATCTGTGTGTGTTAAGGATAGGCTGGCTACGTGCTCTGCTGGAGTAGCAAATACTCCGTGGCTTAACACAATCAAGTTTTATTTCTTGCTTGTGCAAAGATCATGTGGGATCTTTCAAGAGCAAGGCCTGGTACCATCCTGACTACAAGGGAGGCGGATACATGTGGGCTTCCTGTGTGATGAACACATGGCATTCTCTACGTTTTCAGTCTCCCTTAGAGATGAGAAAGCTGAGGCTCCAGGGAGCTGGCTGCTTGCCTAAGGTCACAAAGCTACTAAGTGGCAGACGGGATATGAAATCCTGTTGTCCCTCTCCTCATGCAAACATTAGCATGGTACACAGGTCCCATAGCGCAATGTAAGACTGTGTGTGTGGCACGAAGGAGTTGGAGAGCCTTCGGGGAGTGCGAGGCAGTGACATCCGAGCTGGGCTGAGAGGACTTTATTGGACTAAGGACACACTTAGATACGGGGTGTGCAATAGGTCAGAGGGTAGAGTAAGCCTTGGCGTTTGTTTTCTTGGCCTGGTTCCCGCCTTATTTTCCTGTGTCCTCTAGGACAGGGGGCCTCCCACGCACCCTACTCTTTCCACGTCCTTTCTTTAGAGGATTAGATTGCTCAGAGCTAGACAGCTACTTGTTACCTGTGTTTTGCCTCTGCATGCCACATGCGTGGGTCTGCCCTGCACCAGGCCTGATGTAGGGACACCGATAACTGCTGTCATCAGCGGGGGGCTGGTAAGAGTGAGGCCAGGGGTTTGGACCCGGTCAAGTCTCAGAAGACAGCCGTAATGGCCTAGTCATACGGACGGTTAGCAGTCAGAAGGCGTGGAAGGGAAGAGCTTGGGGCAAACGGGTGCTGGGAGCTGTCTCAGGGAAGACTAACCCCAGATTGTGCCTGCTGGTGAGGCTGAGCCTGCAGATGGACACCTGACTCCAGCCAGGTGGTTCTGGGAAGGGCAGTGTAGACAGCAGAGCAACTGGCAGCAGCGGCAGCTTCGGCCAGACCCCAGGCCTTGCAGGAATCCTTGGGCTTGTCCATCACCACTCAGTTGAACAAGGTAGCCTGAGCCTACAGACTAGATCCTGTAAACATCAGAAAGATGTTTCTCCCGACCCAGCAGAATAACGTGATGTGAGAATTATTCCCACAGGTCTTGGCTGGGCTTTAGTATCTACCTATTCTGGATGTTTAGCCGAAAGAGAAATTACAAATCATACTGCCATGAAATAGTGCACATAATGAGAATGCTGAATTCCAGTCATGGAATTTGTTCTCTACTTTGCCAATACCACTAATGAAATGAATTCTCATCTTGGGAGGGTATCTGACACATTCCTCATAGAAAGCAGTCTCCATAGCCTTGACTAGCACCCTTTAGCTCGCTAAAACGACCATTCCTAATTTAGAAGTTTTATGCAATCATGATCCCACTAACTTCATCAAACCTGCATTTATTGAAAGATCTAGTGAATTCCCAAGAGCCTATGCGATTTAACAAGAAAAATATCTTTGAAAAACTTCTAGATCAGTACAAGTCAATGGAAAACAGTTAAGTAGTTACTGGGTCCCTGATATCAGACCATGTAGGAGTCTGCCAAACCTGCCGCCTTCAGAAATCAAAAGATCAATCAAAAAGTGAAAGAAAAGGAAATCAAATCAAACCAGGACACATTTTAGCCCGGAGTTCCACTGGGAACTTATTCATAACCCAAGTGTCTTCCCATAGAAAATCCTCAGCATAGGATTCAAGTTGCAAGTCTAACTTGAAAAGTATTATAGGCTCTTTAGATCCACTCATTAGCATTTTCTATCAATTGAAGAATTTCTGTCTGCTAAAAAAAATCACTGAAAATTAAAAGGAAAAAAACCAGAGCCAAAATGACTAAGAGCATGAGCTCCGAAGGCAGATCAGTTCAATCTCAGCCGTCACTAATGAGCTCAGTGACCTTGGTATTTCTCTCAGATCCGGTTTCCTCTTCTGTATGTAGAGTCAGAAGAACAGCACCTTCCTCATAGAGCTGCTGTGAGGATTAAATGATGTAATATGCGTAAAGGGCTTTGAACATTGCCTGGCACGCCATCATCTATGGACCTCGTTGTTGCTATTATTATTTTGTTGTTGTTAGAAGACTCCCAGGAAGTCTGGAGGGGAAATACCTTATGTTGCTCAGAAGATCCATTTATTAATCTGTAGCTACGTGTATTGTGTATAATTACCCAAAAATCAGAGAAACCGGGAGAAAGCTTTGCGACAGCCTCACAGTGGGTTTGGCAGGGAGCTTTCACGCCGCCCAGTTAACACTCACGGCCACAGAAGCAGGAGCGGTTCCACTTCAGCCAGGCAACGCCCTTCCCATCCAGGCCTCGTCCTCCCGCTCCCTGGCTATGCAGGTTCCTTGTACTTTCTCACAAAAGGGTCTGGAGGTTGATCTGTAGATAATTCGGTTGTAAAGAGTTGACTTTACGGGAGGTTAAATTTTATGTTTCTCCTTTATGGAACCCTCTAAGAAATATCTGAAAGGTTTAGGAAGAACATGGGTAACTGGGATACTAATGCAAATCCCATTTCAATCATGTACTTCTAGGGTTATTCATCACTTAACATCTTTACTCTTTAAACTACACTTTGGGTTTAATATCTTTATATACTTATTATCCTTTAGTGGAGACAGTCAGTCTTGAAATTGTCAAAAGGTCAGCAAGGGAGTCCAAAACCAAAGAGCCCAGGTTTTTAATGAAGTAGAGTACAGATCCTGGACAGGTATTTTGGTTGGGTTTTGAATCTGTCAGTGGAAAATCCCCATGTGCTTGGCACGGTCCTAACCTTTTCACAAAGATCAACTCATTGAACCCACATGACAACCCTAGGAGGCTGGCTCCACTATTATCCAACTTGTACAGACGAGGAAGCCAAAGAGGTTACATACCTAACGCAAGCTCAGACTGCTGGTTTGCAGTGTAGCTGGGACTGGATGCTGTCAGTCGGCTTCCAAATTCAATGTTCTTAACCACTAGACTATGCTGCTCAGAAAAGCCTACAAAATGGTAACATAGTCTTGGGTTAGCTACTTATACTGTATGGGCCTAATAACCCGACTATTGTCCCAATGTTCACGTTTGTTTTGGCCTGTATTTATGTGGATACATGCAACTCAGTTGTCCTTTCTGGGGCCAGGGCTGTGATTTTCAGTCACCCCTTCTAGGTTGTCTCTATAAGAAAACAGAACTATTGAAATTGAACCTTTCTTTGGCTTTATTGCCTCATTTTCTAGCCCAATCATCCATCCTAAAAAAATTAAAATATATCTCACTTAAAGGTGAAAAATGATTTAGAATGGAGTAGATGAAAAACTATTAGGGGCTCAACCTGACATCAGTGAATTTTGGAGAAATGTCTGGGATCCGTCGCTTGGATGTATAAGCTCAGGCCCCATCATGAGGTGGGAGACACTGCAGCCACTTCTCACCTATGTGCTTGGCAAGGGAACCCTCCTCAGGTGAGGCTAAGGTTTCTCTGATGCTGTGGTTGGGTGCCCACTCCGCTGAGAGGTGGTCACCACAATACACACCATTAGAACCATGGACAACACCAGAAACTGCAGAAACCTGGCCTCAGGCTCCTTCTCTTACAGACACCTCTTGATCAGAAATATCATCTTTGCCCCGTTAAATAATTCTGAAGACAACGACCTACTAAAACAGGTATAAAAATAGAGAAATGCGTTGTAGAAGCTTTTTGTATTTTGATAGTCACGAGACCATTATTGTAGAATGTTTATTGAGCTCTAACAATGCGATAGGTGGCACACAAAACATCAGACACAGTACCTGCCCAGTGGGCTTACAATCTAATCTAAGGACATGGTCATTGTTTAATGTTGCCATGAGTGTGCTGTTTGTGAAAATGAGGTATTAACTGCACGGTTAGTGCAGGACGAAAGCCTACGGAATCACTGACTGCTGGTTTCCCATGCAAGTAGGCATGATCGCTCCTATCACCCATTCTCCCAAAGTAGGGTTGGCATTTCCCCACATTTGGGGATTTTTGTCATGTGTACCAGTGTCTATAAATATAGAGACACCAAACCCACATTTTTGAAAATCAGGGTTGAAATCTGGCCTCTAGTACAGAAGAAAAACATTTATTACAGTCAGTCAAACACTGCTATTCAAAACAGGCCTTAGGGAAAAATAGTGATGGGAACAAAACTCCTGTTCGGGGTTCCCTCAGTGTCCACAGGACCAGCAGCGCAGGGCAGCCTCTCAAATACCCTCTACTCTCAAGGTCTTTTGTCTTCAGAGCCCAGAGATGAAAAGCCTTTCAGCTGCTGGGTTCCCTCCAGGCATCTGCCCCAGGAGATGTTTGAGGGCAGAGCCCTCTTAGGGCCTCTGGATCACAATGCAGGTGTTCTTGGCAATGCATTCTGTTAATTTCTATCTCCAGAGGGCAGCAGACCTATACCAGAGGTCCCCAGGATGTACCAGTAACTTATAAAAATGTAGCCTTTTAAAATATCTGTCACTGATATAAATCCATACACATGCTGCTTATGAAAACTTGCCCTTTGCTTGTCATGGTAAAATCAAGTGCTCAGTAACACCTTTTATCTGTTAACCACTTAGCAGAATAAACTGATTTCGTATGAAAGGAAATGTAAGATAACATGTATTTAAAGCAAATTACTTAGTTTTCATTCTTGTTATATCTTCGCCTTCTTTAGACTGTGCTACCTCTGTCTCTTCCCTTGGATTCTGATGAATAACTCACCACCTATTACAGTTAGATCCCCAATTCTTTATTCCTGTGTATCTTGAGTTTCAGTAAGGTAGGAAAATGCAGGCTCCAGGGCTGCACTTTGTAATGATAGAAGGATCCTGAGCAAATCTCACAGAAAGAAACCTTTTCTAATCCAGTTTCCCCTGTACTTATGAAAAGTATCAAAAAGGCCAACCGACACACTTTGACCTGTGTTCTGAACACGCACAGAAGCGCTTGCCTTTCCATTTTTAGACGCTGACCAGCCATGCTTCTAAATAAATTACAATTAGATTCAAAGAGGTTGCCTTCATGTACAGTTGCCACTTTATGGAGAGCAGCCATAATTCTATCCCCAGCTGCGTTGGTAACCTTATCTTACAAAACAACGGTTAGCATTTTTTTAAGTTGCACAAGAAGCAAATACATGAATAAACACATAAACCAACTAAGGTACATAATGAAGGGCTTTGAGCTCTTGCTCCAGGGAGCAGGTGAAAGGCTGATAAGTGAAACCGAGGCCCTCGGGCTTCTCAGCTCTGTCCTGTCTTCATCTTCTGGGACACATTTTGTGAGCCACGACTGAGACCTTCTACAGGATCTCCAGAATGCAGATCAGGAAAGATCCAGTTTTATTCCGATTTTTCTGTTAGATTGAACTAATGTTTGGTCTGGGGCACTGGGTGGGTTATAAAACAGCTGGTAAAATAAAGCCGCCCTAAAGGTGTACTTTACTTGAACAGTTATGTCAAGACTGGCCCTAAATTCAATGACATGTTGAAGGCTATGGGTTGTTTGAAAGTGCTGGTTTTGAGGGCAGAGGAACATGGTCAGAACTCATTGTACATCCAACTGAACACAAAGTTCATGCTTACCCTTTTTTTTTTTTTTTTAATGCAACAGGCTCAGTTTTCTCACATCGGTGCTTCTCTTCATGCTAGAACTGCTTATGTGTACAGAGTCCCCGAAGAAGCGAAAATCCTTTTTCTAGTATTAAACATAGCATATGGAGTTCTTCCTCAGCTCCTGGCCTATCGTTGTATCTACAAACCAGAGTTCTTCATAAAAACAAAGGCAGATGAAAAAGTTGAATAAGAACATTATTTCATGATGTTCTTCTCTGGATTATTGACTTCTGTTATCCTTGTACTGATATTTTGTCCCATTCCACTCCCTTCCCATACAGGCACACTTAAGAATATATAAATTCTTGTTTCCGCACTGTATGTGTGAGCTGTATATGGTATTGTGTGGGTATATTTTCTTTTTTTTTTTTTTTGAATGAATACTGAAGTTGAGAAACTGTTTAAAGAAATATTCAAAATTGTTTATGAATAAACTTGACCATCTATCTCAATGTTCTGTTTGCACATATTAAATGAGTGTGAAAAATTACAATTTAGCTCCTACAGTAGTGAGCATGGAAATGGAACTATTCAAAAGTTAATATGGTTTATGCATATTCAAAGTTCAAAACAGCAACTAGAGATCAGAGAAATATTTTTGCATAAGATGTATATGCTTCACTATCAACATCGATATAAAAAGCTAATTACCAGAATATTTTAAAATGCTATTTGAAAAATGTTTTCCCAAGGAAAGCATATTGTTTACTGATGTTTTAATAACTGCTTTTACTAAAAACTTTTTGTGAGTCTAAATAGCTAAAGAGGGATCCATAACTGTATCGTTATCCTTAATGAAATATTTGTTTTACTGGTGACTAGAGATATTTCTATTGTATTTCTATGTATATTTTTAATAAAATTATTTTTGGCCTTTTATGAAGACAAATCTTATTAAATTTGAAACATCTGAAATTTTTTTCAGAAGTTCTGTAATCTTTTTAGGCTTTTTATTTTAAAACTTTGTCAGTAGTATGTTCCAATTCAAAATGCCATCTACAATCTCCTTATGTTTTAGTGTGAGCAATGAAAATCCCCTTTGATGCGATAATCACATTTTATAAATTTTAAATTCAATTAAAATACTCAAAAAGTACCTTTTAAGGAAAACGAACTAGATTGTCATTCCTACTGTCTTTTAATGAACTTTTCACATTTGGAATCGTGGGTGAGTATAAAAGAAAAAAAATGAGTGTTTGCTAAATGAGAGAAACCCAGACACAGCTGCCTCCACAGTGCCCCACAGTGGTAGTGGAGTGGTGCGTTCATACCCTTGGCTGCCATCATCACCGTCACCATGGTCACCATCACCATCGGCATCATTAATGCCCTTAGGCTTTTAGAGCTTTCATGTTTTCTCTTCATGTTATTTACTAGCTCGTCACCAAAATAAGAAAACTAAAAGAAAATAAGGTCAAATCAATACATGGATAACGTCAAGTGTCTGAATTTAGGGCCCATCGAGCTGGTAAATATCTTAGATGTATAAACAATTATGGAGCCTTTCCTCTCTCTCCCCGCAGTTTACAAACAAACAAACAAAAAAACCTAAAACCCAGAGAGTGTTTAAAAAGAAAAAGAAAACCCTCACCTGCACTTGATTCTATTGTCAACTTGCTGTTAACAAATTTTGCTTTAATATATGAATTACATTAATACCTCACATTACATATATGAAGCCAAATTACACTAACTTAGTTGTTTACAACCTCAAATCTTACTCCCAGTACACATTCCAATAAATTTATTCTGTAAAAACAATACATTTTTTTGTTTTTGATTTTTTTTTACAGTAAACTTTTCAACTACAAATCTCGAATACGCGAAAGATGTTCCAAGGACAAGCATAACAGGATTGATAAAACCCAAACTGACTAAATGTGTTCTCACAATATAAGCTGGCATAAAAATAAATAAAATTCTCTATTATCACAATAGCAACAATAATGTACACATAATAATGGTTTGTGGATGGATATTAACTATTCTAATTCTAGTTCTGAAAGAAAATGAGTCAATTTTAAAAGTCTATATTTAAAAGTCAGTGCTTTGTCTGGTTTCCCATAGGGCTACTGCTGATTCCTGCTTTGAAATGTAAAGTACCCACCTTGAGTGATTCGCTCACATTGTATTGGCAGTGGGAAAAAAATAAATCGTTGTCTTTATTTTGGAGTAACACAAAAAGACTCACTGACTTCACATATAGAAACTGAGTTTGTGTACATAATGACATGAGTTTTGAGAAGTATAAGCTGTCAACTAGCTATTTCTAATACAGAATAGATATTTTACAATATGATTAAACTTTACACATGGCCTCAAAACTGAAGGACAATTTTAATTTCTCTTCAATATGCCAACGTTATATATCTAGGAATGGTTCCTGGGTTCTGTCACAGAGAGGAAATACGCATTATGCTGAGTGGTCATTTAAAAAAATGCGAATTTATATTTAACTGAGTGTTTGGTGATGGTGGAGTAAAGGCAGGAAAATTATGAACATAACTGCCTTGATAATAGGATCCTAGACATGTATAAGTTTGTGCAAAAACCTTGATAATCCTTAGTGGTTAAGGGCAACTTCATGCAACCAAATAACATGAAATTAAATCAATAACCTTAAAAAAGGCTAAAATGTCTTTTCTTTCTTTCCCCAAACACAACAGAGAGGAATGTGAATAATGTACATACAAACTGGGGTTCTGTCAATAACAAGGACTGTGTTGGTTCATATCAAATCCAAGAATATTAGACAACCAAACGCACAACCTTCTTGCGGTTTCTCTTAATATGCAGCATTCAGTACAGTAGTTAAGTCTGTAAAAAAAGAAAGAAAACCAACTTTTAGATGCCTGAGGGTGTTAACAACAGAAGCTACCCACGCCTGTACGGTATACAGCTGGGTCTTCTGAGATTCTCAGCTGCTCTGCAGGATCGGCAACACTTAGTAAGAAGAGCCTCTGAGGCTGCGTTATACCCATCAGGGCAAAAAGCCAAAGGAGCTACTAGGACATTTCTAGTGTTCCATTAAAAAAAGGGAAAAAACCAATAAGCTTTGCCCACTGCCTGGCAGGGCTCCGAGTGCAGCAGTGTGCACTCTGCACAGCTCGAGGGCAGTGTGTTGTCGGGACACATAAAGTCAATGGAGAAATGCAGGTAATCCATTTTTATGAGAACTATGGTGCCAGAAAGAAAGGTAAGCTGCTTAACATTTAAAAAGCATTTGGAGTGTATGCAAATTATTCTGTATAATATTTACAACTTAATTACTGTGACATATGGCTCATAGAAACACAAGAGTTGACAAAATTAAGATGTACAAAGAGAAAGGAAGCCTAGCTTGCTTTTAGAATACAGATTGCATCCATGTGACAAAGATAAAATATTTCCATTTCCTAAAAGAATGTTTCAATGTGGGTCCCGCTTTAAACTGTGTCAGGTTACATTTCCCCACAGGGATGCTATTTTTTGTTTTCTTCATCATTAACCCAAATACATTAAACCCCCGCGTAATGCTCTCATGGGATGAATGAAAGAGGGAACTCAGGTCCTAATGTTTTTTCTAAAAACAGCCTGTTTCAGCTTTTTACTTCACCAAGTGAATGAATGTGTTTGTAAGCACATAATGCGCTCATTGGTGGGTATGTTCTCACTTACAAACCCAGCATCTCTACTGAACTGTATATAATACCGTATATAAGTGATTCCAAGACCTTCAAATAGAAAAGTTGCTAAACCTACCATCCCCTCAAGTGGCAGAAATACATTTCTTAGCCTTCTCTGTTCCTACCAAAATGAGTAAGCTGATCTTAAAAACAAAACAAAAACCACATTTAAAATATGTGAACTTACAAAATACAGGGTCTGGTGACTCCTAAGAATTTATTAACAAATAGAGGCACTAGATATAAGATTATACTCACAGACTTTGAAGGATTTTCCTCCCTTGTGAAGGAGGAAGACACCCATTAAAACAATGAAAAACTGTTAAATCAAAAAAACTTCTTTAACAATGTCTTTTTATTAATATTAATATGAAAGACAATGCATTGTATGTCCACATTGCTAGAAAATTCATAGTGACAATTACTCAATCCATACCGAAGAATATTTTTGGAACAACGGTCCCATGGTAGCCTCAGAAAATTACTTCTGCCCGAAACCAAGTGAGGGTGGGCACGAGAATGTGGCCACAACTTGAAGGGCATGCTTGTTTTCGGGAGGCGGCGGGGTGAGGGGTTCACACAAAGAGCTGTCCAATGGGTGCTTATAAAAGCAAATTATGAATCTGATTTTTTTTAACTTCTCATACTATAATCACTCTATTTGCATCTATGCATCAAGAACTATCTCACTAATTCATAATGGTGCATGTTCTGGACAGAGTGCTCTGAGGGTTTGCTAGATAGGAAGTCTCTTCCAGTGAGCAGGCAGAGTGCTTCCTCGTGGGAAGGTTGCCACACTGGGTCATGCCACCCCAGATCGGATAATGGCCGGCTAATCTAATCAGATTCTCTCCTGAGGCACATGGAGAGGCTGTAGGGTGTGTGAAGGTGAAGGACACCCCGGACACATAAGCAGAAGTTAGGAGGCAGGACAAGTCATAGGATCTCTTCATGGAACGCCATCTTTACTTGAAAAAATGGTGACAGATAAACTATTGTTATTCAGACTTGGCTATTTGGCACTTTGTCAATAATAAATGAAATGAGGCTATTTACTTCAAGGAAAACTACTGGCAGTATTTATTGCCAGTGATAAAATTGTAGCTTTTAAGTGAAAATTAGAACTCTGGAAAACTTAAATCTCCAACCATCAACAGCTTCCCAATACTTATAGATATTTCTGACAAGATAGGTAGTGATATTAAATATGTGGTTAAAATATTTTATAAGGAGATGGTATATTTATAATGAAATATTTGGGAGACACAAATAACTCAGAGAACCAGCATTTTCCAAATGGGTAAGAGCTATTCCATGTGCCAGACAGTTCAACAGATTTTCACCTAACAGAATACAAAAATTTTAGATTCCACATTGCCCCTAACCTTTGAGAAACTACCACTTAAAGAATTGGTGTAATATCAAAAAATAACCACAATGATCTGAAAAGACTACTAAAATACTTGTATACATTTTCCAATTAATATCTATGTGAAGCAAGATTTTCTTCATATACTCATAAAGATACTCACAAAAGAGAACTTCCAGAACCGCTTCAGAAAGGGGCAAGAACGACGGGATAAGTGTGTTCAAAGCGAGGGGGAGTAGTTCGAGGGGGATTAATGGCAATGTGTCTTTTACTGTAATAATTTTTTTAAATGTAAACTGTAAATGTAAACTGCTTGCACCATATTTTTGGGTCACACCTCATATTCTATCCTCTGCCCCTCCCTGAAATTACCTGATAGCCTTGTGATTTGGGGATTTGATTCCAGCTCCAGGGGTGGGTAGAATCTGACTGGTCCAAGCCTGTTCTAATTCCCGTGTATCAGTGGTTGGTTCAGGGACGGGCAGTGTTCTGACACGGTTCCCCGTGATTCCTGCCTCCTGGCAGCATGCCCTGGGGAATCCCCTCCCCTTGAGTATGGGCCGGCCTTTGTGACTTGCTTCTCATGAAGGGAATGAGGCAGAAGTGATGGGATGTCCCTTCCAACATTAGGTTACAAGACAGGTTTCTGTCTTGCCAGCGCCCTCTCGCGCTGGTCCTCTGGACATCCTCTGATGAGGCCAGCTGCCCTGCTGGAGCAGCCTATGCAGGACTGTGTGCCAGGAACCAAGCGAGGCCTCAGGCCAACATTAGCGAGGAACTAAGGCCCTCGGTCCAACAGCTGTGAGGAACGGAGTCCTGCCAACAACTACTTGAATGAGCTTGGAATAGGACCCACCCCCACTTGAGCCTCAAAATGATTTGAGCCCCTGCTAACACCTTAATTGCAGCTTTGAGGAGACCCAGAGACAGAAGATGCAACAAGTTACACCTGTCTGGATTCCTGATCCACAGAAAATGCTTGATAATAAATGCTGTTTGAAGCCACTAAGCTTTGGGATAATTTGTTACGTGGTGATGGGTAACACAGGCCTTCACTAACACTTCCACAAAGGGGCTCTTGCCTGTGTCTTTGAAGCTACTAGAAGTTAACAAAAGTGAACAAGCCTCAAGGTGGACAAGTTTCCCCCTTGGGTACTTTAAATATCAATATTCACATATTGTTTGAATATTGAAAGATTTAAAATCCCTATGGGTACATTAAATTCTAGGAAAGAAGCAGTATGAAATACCCTACTTTGAAAATGCCATTTATTTTATAGTGAAAGAAATACAACTATCAAGTTTTGAGGTGGCATTTCATAATTTCAATATTTCACACCTTTCAAAAGCTCTCAAGTTGCTGAAGTTAAGTTTGAAAAACAAAAAACCATTCAGAGTTCCAAACTGGTGGGCAGGTGCAATTCCCACCGGCATGTTTTTATTCACAGACTCTAAGCACCTAATCTCTTACTCAGGTTGACCGGATGGATACACCAGGCTGAGACTATTCTCCATTTACTCAGACAGTGTTACTAATGTTGGATACGGATCATGATTTTGAAGCAAAGCATCCCCTGAGTTAATAAAAGCTAAGAGAAAGTATTGTACATGTGTCTCCTTACCCCTTCACTGGTTTTCTGCAAGTCTGAAGTTGTGTTTCTTGTGTCATTGCCGGCGTCTCCACCCTCAGAGCTGCTTTTGTTTTCCTCTTCTTTGCAGTCCTTGTCATCTTCATCCCCTGGAGATTTCCGGGACTGTTTGGAGGATTTCTAAATGTTTAGATAAGTTAAAAATTAATAGTCAAAAGTGGAAATCCAAACACACAAGTGTAAGTAAGAAATGCAAAAGTGACTGCTCTACATCGTGTCTTTCTAGCCTGATGCAGGATATACTGCTACAGCATGCAGTGGGCCAAGGCTGAGGGGGTGACCCTGGAGCAGTCATTTTACCTCCCTGGGCCTCAGTTTAACCAGCTGGAAAGGAAGGAGCGGTGGACTAGATGGCTTCTGTTTTAGTTCTTTCCAACAGTGTGACGTTAAAAGCAGAAAACTGAGATTCACATACCCAGAACACTATCAATGAATAACTAGAGCTGGATGGACACTCCCTTAGGAGGGCTACAGAGCTAGAAGGCACCCTGAAGGTCATCTGGTCCTTCTCCATCCTTTCACAGCAGAAATTGAGGTCCAGAGAAGCGAGGTGCGCTATCCAAGATAATACACGGATAGTAACGTTGGGACACCTGTTGAAGCTGTTTTGCTAATGGTACACATGGAATGATCTTGACAAAACTTTTATATCATCAGGCGATATAAACTGATAAATTTTACATTATGGATAGTTATTTTAAGAACCCAACACCATACTAAACTAGCCCCTTTGTTCTTATCATCTTGCATTTGAAATTAAGATGCACTCTAGAAGAAGATGAAAATATAGTACAGTTCACAGCCAGAGGTGCTTTGCATAAGAAGAGCATTAAAGCGACCAAAAGCTGGCCCCACTGGACACCTTTAAGAAAGGAAATGTAGCATTTCACTAACAGCTCCTCTTTGATGATTTAAAAAATCTTTAAGCACATGGCAAATTAGAGCTAAGGCAAAACCGATTTAGCCAAATCACTTTAGGTCTTCAGAAATGAATTAGCAAATGGGGGGCTTCCTCGGACGATCAATATTTTAGAATGCAGCTTCTAGCTACGTGACAGACTCCATAATCACATTGCTGCCACTTTACTTAACTGAAACTACCAACCAAGCCCAAACGTCAGTTTAAAATACGGTCATTTTTACTTTTTACATGAAGGGAAGGCCAGGTTTTAATAATCCAAGTGTGGACTGAGTTAGAGTTAAGATTAAGTATGACAATACAAAAAGCGGAACACTTTTTGTTCTCCTAGTAAATACAGTATAATTATTGAAATGCAGTTACTGCTTTATACAGTGATTCTCAAATAATAGTCCTTGACCTGCAGTTCTTCTAGATAACAATGCACAACTCCCTAAAACTTACAAAGCTTCCAAAGGCGACTTACAAGGAACCCTGAGAGCGTCTTACAAGTGTTATGACTGGGCATTGCTGCTAAAGCTGTGACGAGTCACACTCAGTATTCTACTAAGAAATCAGGCTGCTAACCTTGTAAAGCCCCTTCTGTGCATATTCATCGCAATTCCTGTAATTTTGGGGAAGGACCCTTCATCTGTTTCACCAGGGTGGTCTTGAATTGGTTGTGAATCCAGTTGTTGTCATCTTTGTTTTTTAACTAAGATTACTAATGGTGTGGTATCATCTTTAGTTTAACTTGTCGTGAAGCTATCTGATCAGCCCTACTGTGTACAGTAAATAATTTGCCTGCAAAATATTTTCACCTATAATTTTCCAGTGTGTGTTATGGCTCAAATATGAATCATCCATAAACGTCCTGTTAAAAGGTATATACGTAACCTCCCTCAAATCTGCCTGTGCTATGAATGGCTTTTTATTCTGATTACTGACTGAACTTTGTTTTCTCACAGAAAAATGTTACCAGGCGAGGTAGAGGGGCTGTGGGGCTTCTCTCTCCACCTAACTGGGATGCAGTCAAAAAGTCTGTGAATTATTGGTTTTTAGTGGCAAAGGAAAATTATTCAACTTTAAGAAACAGATGTAATCAGATGTATGAGCCCCATTACTTCTGCTCTTCACAACAAGCAATGAAATAATAACATTTAAAAGCCATATTTCCACACTACTAAATAAATGCCTAAGCTACTTTAGATATTTAGGGTGGTACAAAGCATTACATAGAAGCTCAGCAGGTAATCACAAATTAAATAACATTTATTCAATTGGGTGTTTAAGTGGAGTCCAAAAGACTAAAAGAAGTTCAGTTTAAAATAAGACTGCAATGGAAGATACAGTCTGATGGGGAAAAATTCTAATAACGTTGTTGTTATTTGCAAGCTTCATCCCCATCCAAAGCAAATACCATGGTTTTCATTGGGTGCACAGGAAGTAAGATGTATTTATACAATTTTACCTGTAAGTGAGTTGGGTGGATTTTATAGACCACAAAATAAAATGTTTACAGTTTGACAAACTCTTGGCACTTGATTTTAAGGAGTTTTCTAAGTCTATCCAGCCACTAAGGACCAGAATCTAAATGCAAGTGATTTATCCAAGTATTCAATTGTGTGACAGACCAATTGTAATGAAACCTATACCAATTTTTGGTCTTCAAAGATCCATTTATCTTGCTTTCAGTTTCTAAAAGGTGAACCGTTTTCACAATCTCATGTTTTTTTTCAATTCTATTTCTGAATTACTGTATGAAAAGCCTAGACTTTCAATCTGTCAATCTAGGATCATGTCACTCCTCTGTTTAAAACCTTCACTAAATAACCGTTACATCTGGAATAAAAGCCAAGTCCTTATTGTGGCATACACGTCTCCATTATTTACCCTCTGCCTGCCTCTCCCTGGATCACGACTGTCCAACCACACCTGTCTTTTCACTTCAGGCCATGTCAAACTCCTGCCAGCCTCAGAGCCCTGCTGCTCTGCCACTGTGGTCCTCCTCCCAACTCCCCCTCTCGGGTCTCAGCATGGACTTCACCTTTCCAGAGGGCCTGGCCCTTCTCTGTAATTCCCTGCTCCCACTCATTTCCTTCACAGTTTATAGTGATTTATTATTTGCTTGTTTACTCTGCCCCCCACCCCCCACCCATTCATTGACTTGTAAGTTACATGAGGGTAGGGATGGATTTGCTCACCACTGTATACCTAAGTACAGTGTCTGACAGAATTGGTGATCAGAAAATACAAGAACTGAACACAAAAGAGCCAAAGCACATCCTTTAAAGCAGACAAAAGTATAAATAAATATATATATATATATATATATATATATATATATGAAGAGTGTGTATATATATTTATCTCTTTATATTTACAACTATAGTACACCAAGAGGATCCTGCATAGTATCGAGTCTCCCATATTCCTAAATCCTTCAGCATTCATCTGGAGGTTACTGTAGGAGGCGTGTCTAGCTTATATTCTTGACTACACAGTCCTCCTCCAGCTGAGAAGGTGAATGAATTTTCAGGGCCAAATTAGCCCCAAAGAGTCAATAGCCAGTTACCCTCATGTCTAAAATTACCTGTCTTATTCCCCTTGGCTATACTGTCTCTAAGGCAGAAGCTTCACAGAGGTAGTATATCTCTATGTGCCCAATGAATTAATTAAAATAATCTAAAACTTCCAATGCCTATGCATGTAACATTAATAACAATGGGAAGAGTTTCTCAGTAACCTTTGAAGTGTATGACTTTTTCCGTTTTGAGCCGGCTTTTTCATTCTTCCTTTTGCCTTTTCCATCTTCTTCTACTCTTTCACCTTCCTCCTCACTGCTTGCATCTGCAGTATTTCCGCCTTCTCCTTCAGTTTCTGAAGAGCTCTGTTGCTGAATTGCCTAAAAAATAATAAAATATTAGCTAACTACATATTTGAAAAAATAGCAAAGAACACAGATTGTGAAAAGAATCATTGTATTTTAATTTGAAAGGGTATAGCTTACTCTTAAGATTTTCAAAATAAAGGGTTGTCAACTTCGATTTTCCAGTGATCACTTTGCTTAAACCCTCTGGGGTAACAGAATATTGGGGCCAAAAAGAATTCTGACTTCAAACGGATGGAAGTTAACTTTTAGTACAAAGTACATATAAGAAAGATCCAAAAGGAATTAAAACCAAAGAAATGAGCTATACCAAGTGACAATGAATTAAACCATTACCTGGTATCCAGTGAACTTTACTCCTGGGTTATTTTCTATTTCCCACAATCCTTCATTAAATCCTTTCCGTTTGTTTGACTTGCCAAACTTGTCTTTGTATTCCTTATATGGAAAAAGGTCTTTGGGACCTAGAAATGCACTGGAGAGGTACATTGGAAATAGAATTGACACTCTGACCTTCAAATGTAAGATATTTTTAGTGTCAATATCAACTATGGTGTCAGAACATATTTTAATAAACAAATTAAAAGTATATATAAATCCTCTGAGTTAGGCACATATTTCAAGATGTTTTACACATATGCTTCAAGGCAGAAAAAATGGGCAGCTCGCTAGACAAGCAGCAACCCTGGACTGTGCTACTTTCTAGCAACCTCTCTACTCAAGAAAACATAATAGTCCACAGTGTTTGTTAGATGAAAACAAAAGAAAATAAAACTAACTTCCTGAAAGAAATATAGCTATTTCTCATGTGAAGACAAGAAAGACTTATGTCGTCAGGGCCCTCTCTTGGCGAGCTCTGCTTCCAGACGAGAATGAGGAAGATGCCCGAGTGGCAGACAGAGCAAGCTAAAACAATGCATATACCTGGCTCTGCTAACACTCAAGTGCACGTAGGGGATGACCTTGAATTTGAAGACGTGTAAGATTTCATGACAGTTTCTAGCTTTTCCTCACATCTGCAATCCCTCTTCCATTTGTGTGCTTGTAAATTATATACATTCTCAATGTGTCAAGATGGCCAACTGTCCTACAGTATCCATTATCTTAATTCTTTTATTAATGGATCACTCCCCCTAATTCCCCCCCCCCCCCATTACAGACTATGTGGTTTTAGCTTCCCTCCACATCTGGATGTGGCCAAATGACCAAGTTCTTGCCACTGGAATGAAAACAACTGTGAATAATATATGCAACTTCCTTGTCATTTCCTTACATGAAGTCACCTGTCCTTCAAATCTACTCTTTCCCCCTTTCCTCTACCTGGAAGAAGCACAGGTGCTGCTTAGCCAGTTTGTTTGTTTGTTTGTTTTAGCTGAGCCATCCTGCCATCTGTTGGCAGCTCAGTGGCAGCTCAGCTCGGGCCAGGCATCGAACCGCTGTTGCTCAGAGCTCACACTCTTGAGCGAGCTCTTAACCAACTGAACTACTCGGCCGGCCCTGTTTGTTTTTTAATTAAAGTTTTGTTTCTTTAGAAATAAGCAGGCAAGGAAAACACACCAGGAATGGCAGAACAACATGACAGGGGAACCTGGGTCTCTAGAGCATAGCATTCCACCCATCTTGTTCTATTTGCCTACCTGTGGATTGTTTCAAAGAAAGAATTAAACTTCTATATTATTTGAAATACCTATCTTTTCAGCTTCCTTTATTCAACAGTTTAGCCTGTATTTTAACCAACACAATTAGAAAATCTTAAAAAGTTGGTATGTTTGCTTCAGGGTCCAACAAATTGAGAGGGCCTAAAAGAATGTAAATTTGTTCTGTGAACGATGAATGGGAAAAATCTCTCTCTCTCTCTCTCTCTCTCTCTCTCTCTCTCTCTCTCTATATATATATATATATATATATATATATACATATATAAATAAATAAAATATGCTACAAAAGAAATTACCGGGAGGGGTAAGGGGACCACCCTAAGACTTAAAAATACCCTAAAGGAGACTTCTGGGTGATGCTCAACATTAAAGCAGAAACAAAAATGACATTCAAAAGCAAAATAATTTACCTTAAGAAAAGTATTAAGGTTGATTAATTTTATATAATTAATTATAATGATTTTAACAACATATAAAATGTTATAGATCATCTGTAAACAATGTAGTCTAACAGAATCAAATTAGAGCTGTGGGAGCTTTGTTTTGCTCACTTACGTTTCATGGGTACCAAAAAAGAAGATGGGATACTTGTTTGCTGGAGGCTTCACTGCTCCCTCTGGGAGTTCATCAATCTATTAAAGATAAATTTAAGTCATTAAATATGTAGTTAAATCACGTAATATAGCATAAATATGATATAAACATTGTTCTGATACTTTATTGCTAATTTTAAAATAAAATTACGCTAATAAAAATCCCAATAGTTTCTCTTTTTTTGAACCTCATAAAATGATTCTTAAGGTTATATTTGGCCCACCACATGGACTGTAACGCTGTAAACTGATTAGGACCCTTGTGGTATTACATAATCAGGAGCCAAAGCTACTCATTTCCTTCCACTCAATAGAATTACTCCTGGGAATCTATCCCAAAGGAAAAAACCAACAACCCAAAAGATGCACTTTTTGGGGGTAATATTGAATTTTTACACACACACACACACCCCTAGAAACACAAGTATTGCAAGACAGAATTATAAAAAAATTAGCTTGATGAAATATTATGCAGTCATTAAAAGATGTCATCTCTTGCCTGGACTACTGCAAGTTCCTCTCCCCAACCATTTTAGCTAGAACTGCATTTTAAAATACACATTTGATTATGCCACTTCTTTGCTTCAAATCCTTCCATAGCGTCTCATAGCTTATAGCATTCCTAGCTGTGCATCTGAAACCTATGGAGCTTTGAAAAAATAAAATGCTTCAGCCTTTCCCCAGACCCAGCAATTCTTGTACGGCTGAGGTTGAGATAGGGCCAAGTCCAGATTCCTTCGAATGTTATATAGTTATATACACATTATTCTTTAGAATGTTTCAAGCAATGGTCCTTGACTCCCAAATCTCCATCTGTAGCCCCAACCTTCCCTTTGGTCTCCAGGCAGGAAATTACAAACATCTATAAACCATTTTCATTTACAGGTCCTACAAGCAGCTTAAACGGAAGAAAAGGCTACAAACAGGAGGAGAGGAGGCACACTTGTAGTTTGGAGAGCAAGAAAAAGGCTCTGGTATCCAATGTCCTGAAGAAACCTGTGGGCCATGTTAACTAACACATGGCCACAGCCCCAGGGTTACTGCACCATCACAAGCTCATCTCTGATCCGAATGAACCATGAGTCACACAGCAGGCGCTCTGGTGTACCGAGAACACTGAAGTCCTGCTTCTGATGTAAATTGTGGTATCAAAGGTATCACTGTCCTGGGGCCGTGAATGTCACATCTGTAAAATGAGGTGGCTGCACTGGGTGACCTCCAGCTTCCCTTCAAGTCCTGAAATTCCAGGGCTTGCCTAAAACTGAGCTGATTTCCTTTAAATCTGTCTTTGTTTCCTATCTTAATTATTGGGAACACTCTGTTACCAAGAAGAAAACCTTAATCTTTTTATTATGTTTTTCAGCCCTATATTCAAGCTTTGCACCAAAGTCTGCCAATTCAGCTCCTGAAACACCTTTCATATTGATCACCATTCCCACTGATAAATTTAGTCCCCTAAATCAAGTTCCCATGATCTTTTTATGAGGCCATTATAGCATACTTTTTCTTTTTTTTAAAAAAACTTATCTGAATTAGCAGCAGTAGAGTAAAAGGGATTTGATTTTTTTTTTATTGTTAGATTTTATTGTTTCAGGTGTACAGAACAATGCAATAGTTATCCTTTTCACCCTTCACAAAGTAACAGCCCCCCTCCCCCATCTACTGTCCTCCCACCCCTGATATCATGCTTATCTATTACAATTCCATTGACTCCCTTCCCACTCTCTACTCAACGTCCCGTGACTATATGTATATAAATTATAGTTGACATACAATATTATTCAACATCAGTTCAGAAATACAGTGCGGTGGTCAGGCCTCTACACCAACTATGAAGTGGTCTCCCTAACAAGGCATGAGTCCATCTGGCCCCCTAAAAAATATTTACAACATTATTGATTATATTCCCCAGACTGTCTTTTCTATCCCTGGGACCATACTGTAGTTACCAATTTGTATTGTCTCGTCCCTTCCCCTTCTCCTTCATCCCCACCCCCTCCCAACTAGCAACCATCAGTTTTTCCTCTGTGTCTCTGAGACTATTTCTGTTTACATTTCTCATTTATTCAGTTCTTTAGATTCCACATACAAGTGAGATATAATATTTGTCTTTCTCTGACCGACTTATTTCACTTAGCATAATGTTCTCTAGGTTCATCCATATTGTTGGAAATGGTACTATTTCCTTCTTCTTTATAGCTGAGTAATACTCCATTGTGTAAATGTACCATAGTTTCTTAATCCAGTCGTCTACTGATGGGCATTTCAGTTGTTTCCAAGTCTTAGCTATTGTGAATAGCGCCGCAATGAACATAGGGGTGCGTATATATTTTTTTGATTAATGTCTTGGGTGTTTTTGGATAAATACCAAAGAGTGGGATTGCTGGGTCATAAGGTAGTTCCATTTCCAGTTTTTTGAGATACCTCCATACTGATTTCCATAGTGGCTGTACCAGTCTGCAGTCCCACCAACAGTGCACCAGGGTTCCCTTTTCCCCACAACCTCGCCAGCATTTGTTGTTTGTTGATTTATTGATGATAGCCATTCTGACTGGGGTGAGGTGGTATCTCGTTGTGGTTTTTATTTGCATTTCCCTAATGCTAAGAGAGGTTGAACATTTTTTCATATGCCTGTTGGCCATCTGTATGTTCTCTTTCGAGAAATGTCTCTTCATTTTTTAATCCTCTGCCCATTTTTTAATTGGGTTGTTTGTTTTTTTGGTGTTGAGTTGCATAAGTGTTTTACATATTTTGGATATTAACCCTTAATCAGATATCTCATTGACAAATATCTTCTCCCATTCAGTAGGCTTCCTTTTTGTTTTATTGATGGTTTCTTTTATAGCATACTTTCAAAATATCTTGTTTGCAGGCTTTCCCGTTACCTACTATAACTTCTTATAATATGTGTCACATTCAGTACTACACAAAGACAATGTAACATCAATAATTTCATTTTGAATAAATTCAATATATACATATAAAACTGTGATTAAAAATCACAACGTAAAATTTCCCATAGTAACCATTTTTATCAGTAAAGAATATTCATTGTTGCAAAATAGATCTCCAGACAATGAATAAAAATGAATATTTTAAATAGACAAAAAAATAGAAATTAAAATGGAAATGCATGATTGTGTATGTAGGACGCACTGAATTACTAGTTGACAAAGCACTATCACATCATGTTTTTTTCCCCTCGCTCTTGTGAGAAAACTCAAAGTGAATGGTTTTTAAAAAATCTTTAATAACTTTTCTAACAAAAACACAACTTTTGGTTAAACTCTTCCTTTGCTATCATGTTATACAACTAATGTCTACTGCAGAGGTTGCCAACTGATGGCCTTGGAGCCATTTCCGCCTGAAGATGTGCTGCTTGGCTCATACAGTGCTTTTTAAACACCGATTAGTTACCAACACTTTAAAATGGTAAGATTCACAGTAAAATCCAGATTATTAGCTTCTGTGAAAAACATATTGAAGATAGGAATAAGCAACACTAAGCCTGCATTCCCACAAGGCGACAATTAGCTGAAGGTGATCAAAAGTTGCCACCTTTACACAGGTATGTGCTCTCAAGTTTGTCAGGCTCCCCACACTCCCTAGGTGTTGTGAATGCCTGCTTAGTTCTACGGCTGGCCTGGGCCCTTTAGGTATTTGAGTTCCTGTTCCCCAGTAAGAAATATTGCCAAAAATAGTAACTGGCCTTACCATCACACTGGCTTCCTCACAAAGGTGTTAAGTAATGTGTTGACATGCTCTCACTGTATTTTACTGAGTCTTGTTTTTAACTTTCTTGAAAGTCATACTATGACAATTTTGGAATAATGCCAAGTTATTCAAGTGGGTAACCAATTCAAGAGTGCACCTCCCAGGCACTGTTTTTTTGACTTAGAGTGACTACCATTGGCAACAGAGCTTTAGTTTCAGAGTTTCTGTTTCTCTCTCTGCTGTTCCTGTTTTCCTGACTTTGTATTTGTACTTTAATTTCTGGTTCTTGGCTATATTTGATTCTGACTTTGGTTTGTATACAGCCAATGTGTTACTCATAACAGGATGATGGGGGCCTATTGTCTTTTGGGTGTGACAGGGCAAAGAGTCTGGAACGTTGTTGGTCTTTTGGTTTGTAAAGTATATGTCTTGCTTCTACTGAAAAGAAGGAAAGGCCTTTGAGATCCAGATCAGTGAGTGTATCTGTGATGCCTTTAGCCTGTAGCTGAAGCTGCAGACCTGGAGCTGGAAGCCCTGTGTGTCTGTCCTCAGAGCCTTTCCCTGATCTCCATGTGAGTTAACATTCTGCTCCTGGAAAGGCTATTAACAACTTAGATACAAGTTTCTTAAGATAAGAGTTCTGTTTTTATTGGTTTACAGATACTAATAAGACTTACGACAATCTAATATAAAGGAACATAAGCATCCTCAGGAATTAAGCAAGTGAATGCACAATACTTTAAATATAGAGACCTTTTTATTATTGTTCTTTGCTTACTGGTCGGCCTGCTCACTGCAGACACTCAGGGGGGTGTCTCCCTCCCTTGCAGTCTACAAATCCACAGCCCACGGACTTGGGCCTAGAGTGAGGCAGCCTCATGTTTCCTAGGAAACTTGTCCTCAGAGTTTCATCCCTGGACCTTCACCACCAGTGTCACCTGGGGACTCATTAGAAATGCTAGTTCTCAGGCCAGAACCCAGACCTACTGACCTGGACACATTGGGAGTTAGGCCCAATAATCTGTTTTAGAGGCTCCAGCTGATTTTGGGATACATTGTAAGACAGTCCATCCTTTTGCTGTGGTTCCTGTGGAGGGGTTGCCTTTGTTTCTTCTGATTAACATTAGTCTCTAAATCTGCAAAATTTTCATATTGAGATTGCAAAAATGCATTAGTGCTCATTTGTTTTCCTAATACTTAAAAAAATGTATAAAATGTCAAAATTTTCTATTTTTACTAAAGGAGTACTATATCTTAAATTGTGGTGGCCTTTAAAGAAAAGCCCTTCTCACAGACACTTAGCTCAGAAACATTTTAATATAAGAAGCCATATTTAAGTAATCAAAGTGAATCCTTGAACAAATCAGACTGGTTGATACTTTGGGTTTAAAGACAGCTATTTGCTTTTGTCTGGTTAATCATTTTAGAGAGTAATATAAGCAAATGTCTTATTATTTTTAAAATAAAATTTGGATTTGTTTTCTCACGAAGACACTAATTACATCTGAACTTCTTAAATGGGTCTATCAAACTGTTACTTCCATGTAATGCTTAAGATTAAGGAAAATGTAAACTTGAATTATAATTCTGACCAACTTTTCTGTATCAACAGTGACTATGTGCAGTGGTATGTCAGATTAAATATAATTTCCAATACCTTTAAGACCTGGGCCTAATATTAAATTGATTAATAATCTTTGCATAATTGAATAATTTCTAAGATAAAATACTGAAACATTGTTCACCTAGTTTTAAGATATCTATGACTTTCATTTTTATATGTTATGTAGTGGCTATTTTTGCCACTTAACGAAGATACAGAAAAGCTATGTGGATGTGTGTCCATGAACTTTGCTGGTTTGCTAAAACACTGTATATGACAGAAATTTCTCAGTGATCTAAATGTGTGAAACAGAAGTCAGTTCCTTTGGTGAAGTAGTTAACTGCTATGGAGATTGAGATGATACTAACAGCGGCCGTGGCACAGAAGTACGACCGTGTATGCAAGGTAACAGCACGCATTTTTGTTTATTAATGGGAAAAAATTAGCTTTGTACTTGAAGTATTGAGGTTGCTCCAAAATGTAAGAGAGGATAATGAAGGACAGAACCTGGATGTATACTGAAAGCTATAGAAGGTTTGTGAAAAGGGAAATTTATTTGCCTTGGACTATAACTGCAAGTAATAGTCTAAAAATATGCAATGAAATATCAAAACTTTGCCAAAGCTGGCTCAGTTCTGATGGATTTATTCACAAGATTAAAAAGGGAAAGCTTGAAAATATATTCACGTCAAATATTTATTAATACGAAAACCAGAATTTGGTTTTCTGTTAAAATAACAAATTGGTCTCGGAGTATTGTTTCTAACAAGATGTGATAAAAGGTTATTATTCTTCGCCCTCTGAGTAATCTGTGCAGATAGCAGAGGTGTCACGTCTCACTAGAATGATTCTGAGAGGCCACGATATACTCAGAACACAGGGCTTTGAACTTCCTGTCGACTGTGTGTAGGGGTCGGGCCAGGGCCTTTCTGAGGGGAGAGCCAGGGCCTTTCTGAGGCTCCTCAGTGTATTGCAGGGCTCATTCTAGAGGGGGAGCTCACGTGAGCATTAACCATCCTCTGGCACCTCAGGACAGCCAGGCTCTGACAGCTGAAAAAGCCCAGGCTGACCAGTAAAAGGTAGAAGACTTGGTGTATGGGCTTCATATAAAATCTTTATTTAAGCCTCCAGGCCCCCCCCCTTTTTTTTTTTTTTAAGCTGAGCCATCCTGCTACCTGTTGGCAGCTCAGCGGCTGGCTCAGCTCGGGCTGGACTCGAACCGCTGTTGCTCAGAGCTCAAACTCTTGAGCAAGCTCTTAACCAACTGAGCCACTCGGCCGGCCCAGGCCCCCTTCTTTTAAATTTTAGAAGTCACATTTTAAACTGAAATGTCTAAAAATTTGGTATATTCCCCTAATTCCCGCTCATCTTCTAAGCAATTGTCCACACAGGTTCAATTTTGAACAGGTATAAAATGTACTTGTTTTTAGGGTTTATTTTCACTTTTATTGAGGTATAATTTATATACAGTATAAAATTTAAGATAAAATTTATATACAGTATACGTAATATACTGGTCTTAAATGTATGTTTAATGAGAATTTGATAAATGCATATACCCATATAAGCAATACCTAATCATGTAAAGGACATCTCGGCCATCTCGGAAAGTTGCCTCCTAGTTCCCACCCACAGGCAGTCACTTTCCCGATTTCCATCATCACTGATCACTTTCGCCTGTTCTTGAACTTAAAAAAAAATACTCAGAAGTCTTTGATCATTGGCTTCTTCTGATCAATGTGTTTTTGAGATGGATACATATTATATATTAGTAGTTCATTCTTTTATATTTGCCAAGTAGTATCCCGCTGCATCCATTCAAAGGAATACCTAAGATTTATGTATTCACTGGATGTAACTTTTACCTCAAAATGGAAATAAATGTTAAATTCTAGTTAGTTATATGCATGCTATAGTATTTAGGAATGAAGTATAATAATGTATGCAAAGTACTTTAAAATACATAAAAAATAAGATGGTTTGATGGGTGGATAGATTGTTAGAAGAAGAGAAATGTGACAAAACAAACCAAACAAAATGTTAACTGGAGAATCTAGTTGGTGAGTGTACGGTGTTCACTTTATATTTCAACTTTTTTGTATGTTTCAAAGTTTTCATAATAACATTTTGGTAAAAATAGGTAAGAGGAGAGGGGAGAGAGGATGAGGGTGGTATAGCAAGTTGGTTGTATCCCTGTTTGTTAAAGATGGAAAGTCAACAGATATTGTCTAATCCAGCGGTTCTCAACCTGTGGGTCGCGACCCCTTTAGGGGTCGAACGACCCTTTCACAGGGGTCGCCTAAGACCATCAGAAAACAAAAAGATATTTACATTACGATTCATAACAGTAGCAAAATTACAGTTATAGAGTAGCAACGAAAATAATGTTATGGTTGGGGATCACCGCAACATGAGGAACTGTATTAAGGGGTCGCGGCATTAGGAAGGTTGAGAACTGCTGGTCTAGTCAATAAATCAAGATGAGACGAGACTACTGTGCTTCATTATAAGCCAAGGTTGAATTTTAAAACTATGTACATATAATATTTAGCTAAAAGCAATTCTAAAAAGAATTGTTTAAAACTGCCAAATTGCCAATAACTGAGATTGCACCAATTATACTTCCATCAATAATGTGAGTCCCCATGTCCCTGTATCTTCAAATGGGTGTTATCGATATATCTTATCTAAATTTGCTATGTGAAAAGTATTTTGTTTTAATTTGCACTTTCTTAATTATAGATGATGAACATCTTTTCATGTTAAAGTTATTTGTATCATTTTCTATAAACAGTTTTCCACATCCAATGTCAATTTTTTTAGTCTTTTGTTATTGATCTGCGAAAGCTCATTTTGTTTACATGAGTATGTTGCAGCCCTTTTTCTATCATATGTTATAAATGTTTTTTGCCCATTTATCATTTGTCTTGATTTCATCTGAAACATTTTTGCCAGCAGAAATTCTTAATGTCTGTACAGTAAAAGCTACTAATCTTTTCCTTCCTGGCTTATGGGTCTGTATCTTGCTTAATAGGCCTTCCCATTCCAAGGTTACCAAAAAGACTCCCATATTTTCCCTTGTATAACTTTTGTAGTTTTAATGAGTTATTTTCTTAAGCTAGAAACGTGCATAATAGTGAGGGGAGATGAGCACCCACATAAAGGATTACTAGGAATGTAAATGGCTATAAACATTTAAGAAGTTGATATGACATGTATTATAAAATTAAAAACAAACATAGCACATAGCTTAACAACTCCAGTTCTAGGAACCAAGCTATCCTACAGAAATCAGAGCACGAGTATGTAAAGACAAACATACCAAGATGTTCACTGGAGATCTCCGGCCAAAAGAAGAAACGACTAACGGGTCATTAGCATAGGAATGGTTAACTAAATTATGGTGCAGCTTGGCATATCCATAGCCAAGATCTATATGTATTGACTTGGAAAGCCGGCAATACATCAAGCACAAGTGAAAAGAACAAGCTGCAGAAAAAACGGTAATTCTATAAAACCATGTGCGCATGTGAGTGCTTACAGGAAAACATTAGGAGAGTACACGCCAAACGATCAATGCTAGTTAGCTCAGTGGAGTAGGAATGGTATTGTTACAAAACTACATTTGTTCTGAACTGAAAAACAAATGCATTACTTATTTTAAAAAATAAACCAATGAAAATGCAGATGCTAAGGCTTGCCCAGAAAGTCTGATTCAAAAAAGTAACTCCAGAAAGGAATTTTATTAGGTAAGAACAAGCGGACAATTAATTAAACTGAGCAGACCCGGTTGTCTGCTTCTGCTGAAGATGACTTTTCTTTCACACAGTCAGCCCCTCTAAGGACTGAACCACTGAGAACCTTATCTGATTACCCCACACAGGGGGTTTAGAATCAGTCTCCAGTTCTAACTTTGGTTTGAATGTCTAAGGAAACTATATTTGCAGAACTTTAGCCTTCCTTTTCCCATTTCCCTAGTAAGGATTCCTAGCTGGTCCTCCCTTCAGCGAAATTTCCTTAATTACACGCAAAATTTTATGTAGTATGTTATAATGGGGAAAGATTTCACTGCTTTACCCAGATCTTCCAAACGCTGCCTTAAAGAAAAATAATCACGTAAAACTCAATTCAGAAACTTATGAAACCAATTCACAAGACTTGTGCCAATTTGGATACGTCTCTTATTTTTGGTGTCAATTTCATTGGGTCTTATGCTGTCAACATAAAATGATACGCAATATTTGCTTTTTCACCCTTCAATTCTATTTTACCCGATATAAATTACTGCCATATCTCTTTTACTAAAGTGTGATAAACACGTATGTTCAATTTGGGGGTAATTTTTGCCTTCTACTATTTTGTGTTATGTAGGTCTCTTGTAAACATTATATTGTTGGATTTTATTTATTGATCCAAATGGAGACCATTTATGCTTGGAATACCATGTCTGGCTTTTTATGCCTATTTTTTTTTCTCTTCATGTTTACCTTTATTCTATGAATTAACTCAAAGACCTCATTTTTAATTCTACAAGTACTTCAAATATTTCAAGAACACTATTAAAACAATAGTATTTACATAAGAATATTTATTCTGATCTGAAACGAAAGGTATTTAGTGCTTTCCCCTCTCTTCTTTGCTCTCCCATTCTTTATTAATCTTTCCCCATCTTTTCTCTATCATGTCTAACTGTTTGGTTTAATAAATTAGTAATCATTTTTCTTGTTACAGTGACTGTAGGCAACTCTCCAAAGCAGATGCCTTCAAAGGAGTAGCTGAGAAGGCAAAGAGCAGATGAAACAGGACGTCGGTATGGAACCACCTGAGTGTCAGTTTCAGCTGATGATCCAAGACAAAAGAAAACACATTCAAAATGAGGTGAGTAACCACTATGTCGGACTTGCAAAGAATGTGGTCCAAAACCCTTGTAAACTTCAGCAGGTCTACCATAAGAACGACGACAACAACAACAACAACAACAAAAAACAAACCAAAAAAAAACTGGAGAAGGCAAAAGAAGAGTTGAAGATTAGGAGAGCATTTTTGCAAAGAGCTCCCTGTCCCCAAGAACACCTGGAGAGCTTAAGAGAAGTCTTCCAGAGCTTGGGAGTGACAGAAGACTAAATTCTGACTCAAGTCTGAGAAATCCTGAGAAACTACACAGGGTTTTCTGGTTAGCTTCTCTGATGGCAGAATGAAATGAATGGTGACTGCACTGGGATAGGCTTGCACTCCCAGAGTTTCTTGTGGTAAAGATGCAAGTTTTCCATGGGCCATTAGGTAGAAATAGTGTGAAGTTTGTCTTAAAACCTTTCCAAAGAGCAGGTGAGGGGACCACAGCAGAAAGAAGGTGGAAATGTACCATGAGATGTTCAGGAACAAGGGAGTTTTAAGTGACTATTCTGAAGAGAGATTCATTAGCCTGTATCAAAAGAAGTGAAAATGAGATAAACCCAGGAATACTGGTGGTTGGGTGGTAGGCTGCTTCTAAAATGGCACCCAATAATCCTCCTTTCCTGGTATTCATGGCACTGTGTAAGCCCCTCTTCCTGAGTGTGGGCCTGATCTAGTTACTTCTCATGACTGGAACATGGCAAAAGTGATAGGATGTAACTTCCATCTTGCCAACTCTTGCCCTTTTGCTTCCTTGCTCTAAGGAAGCCCAGCTCCCACATTATGAGTTTCTCTATGGAGAAGCCCATGTGGCAAGGAACCCAGGAAGGGCTCTGGCCAATGGCTCATGAACAAGCGAGGCCTTTAGCCAGTAAGACCCTGAGAAATCGAATCCTGCCAACAACCACTGGAGTGAACTTGGAAGGAAATCCATCCCCTAGTCAAGTTTAAAATGAGTGTGATTTTGTGAGAGACACGGAGGCAAAGGGTCTAAGTAAACTGTGTCGGGGTTCCTAACTCACAGAAATTGTGAGATAATAAACGTGTGATATGTATAATATCCCATCTTAGCATTTTATTTTTAAAAACTAATTATACTTTTGGATTATCATTTTGGTGACTAGTTTAATGTCTTACATATATGCATATATGTGTCACATATATGGGGTATGTCATAGACACTGTTTTACCACAGAGATCCTTTTTCTTTTACATAGAGACGTGTGGATGTGTGTGTGTGTGTGTTTTGAGTGGAGGTGAGAGGAGGCTTACCTCCACAACCTCCCTTGGACTTACTTTTCCCTGGGTAATAATTACTGATAAGTATACTCCTCTCTGTGTTCATATACAAAATCATATACATACAAATGTTTTCTACACAGGCAGAAGTTTTTTGGAGGGAGGGGGGACTACTGTGTTTCATACATATACACACAAAAAATGAATCATATTTTATCAAATCCTATGCATTATGAAAAGCCCTTCAAGTCAACTGGCATAGATCTAACTCATTTATTTTTAATAGATGCAGAATAATTCAATGACTGGATAACCTATAATTTATTCAACTTTTCCCTGAGGGATGGGTATTTACCTTATTTTTATTGTCTCTGCCCTTAAAAACGGCTACATACTTAGACTAAACATACTTAGACTTTTATGTATTAGTGCTTCTATTTCCATGAGATGTATTTACAGGAGTGAGGCTACTGGATCACAGATTAAAAGTATTTTTCATTTTAATAGATATCACTAAAACAAGGCTGTAATAACTCACATTTCCACCAAGGTATGAAAATGACCTCCTGTCCAATCTTTGACAACATTAGGTGTTATCGCTCTTTTAGATTTGCATTTTCCTGATTAATGGTGAGATTCAACATCTTTTCATAGGTTTACTGGCCATTAAGATTTGCCCTTTAGTGACCTGCCTATTCATATCATTTTTGCATTTCTCTACAGGTTCTGTCTTTTTACTAGTCATTTGTAATATATCAACCTGGTATCTATAATTTCCATTGCAAATATATTTCTCCATTATGTAACATGGCCATTGAAACATTTTCTCCTCAAGTTCTAGGACACTGCACTGTCCTGACACTTGTTTTCCTTCCCCACCATCCACTTCTCAACTTCTCCATCTGCACTTCCTTCCTTGGTGATCCCATCTACTTCCAAGGTTTTGAATATGCCATCTATGTGTCTCATATTTCCACCCCCAAACTCCAGACCTCCCTTCTGAGCTTCAGACTCACATACCTGGGTATCTCATAGGCATTTCAAATTTAAGAGGCCTGAAAAAAAACTCTGAAGTCTGATGGTCCACCCTGTTTATCTTTCAGTATTTCGGATGTGAATAAAATGCCTCGCTATCCAACCAGGTGCTTCTATTAGAAACCTGGAAGTTCTTCTTTATTTCTTTCCCATACACACGTATCTCATCTATCATTAAGTCCTTTCGATCCCCCCGAAATATATCACCACACTATCCACTTCCTTCTATACCCACTGCTCTCCCTCTGTTCTACTCCACCATCACCTAATGCCTCAACTTCTACAAAAGCCTTCTAGCTGGGCCCTTTGCACCTCCCTCCCTGACCCCCAAAGTTCTTCAGACCCTAACACATGTCAGATTATGTCATTTTGCTCAAAACTCTCCAATGACCTTCCATAGTTTAAAAAATCCTATACTCATTACTGTAACTGTAAGACCCTACATAAATATGAATTTGTCTACTTCCTTGAACTCATCACCCACCCCTCTCGCCTGGTCCTAGCTCCTTTTGTATTATAGCCTGTGGGAGAAGAAAAACAGCAGAAAGGTGGGAGGGAGAAAATTCTTCACATACATTCACATTTAGGACAGCAGCAATTATCCCGAATGCCTCTGAAAAGAGGGACCTATGCCCTAGCCTAAACTACTAATACCAGAAAAAAGGCAAAAATCATTCAATCAAAATACAAGTGTGAAAATCCATCAAATGCCTGGAAAATTTAACTTATAGTACATTAATAACATCCTAAGGATTTAGAACCATCTGCCAAATGCATCCTATTGTACTTTATCTCTTTTAAGGATAAAGATGTGAAGATAGTTTTGTCTTTCTGCCAACAGCAACAATCAAAAAAGAAAAGAACAAAACCAAAAAACTTTGATGAATACGTGTTTCTGACAGGATTACTAAACAAATATTTAATAATAGAAAGTAGACAATAGAAAGAAAACACCAATATGTGCCACAGTTAAAAGAGCAGACAATGGCGATTATTCTGATTAGGGAACTAATGCTGTCAATGTTTCAATGTAATTGTCAATTAAAAAAAAAAGCACAATGAGCTAGTTGCAATAGTTCCACAAATAGAGTATGAGACTTGGTTCCTGGCATAATAGCGTCCAGAAAATACATAATTTTTGAATAATTTTCTCAGAGATTGCATCCCTCAGTTTATGTCTCAGGGAGGATATTTATCATGTGAAAATCTGAATAATTCTAGGCATAAAACCAAATTAAACCATACTGAGTCTTTTTTTTTTTAATTTTTGTAAGAGGTTGAGCCAAAACTGACAACTGCCAGAAAACAAGATCTCAAATGCTCCTAAACCATATTTAGTCCTAAACTATGCCTGTTTTTGACAAATAAAGCTGGTAGCTTAGCCAAACCATCCTAATGAACTTATCTGTTCAAAAACTCATTCAGTCACTCAAAGGACCACTCACAGGCATTTTCTGAGCACTTCCTCCATTTCTTTGTTCTCAGGTCTACTAATTGCCTCTGCCTCATATAAGGCTAGACCTGGGCAAACTCGTGAGGCTTGTCCACATTACCTTTTCATCTTTCAGAAATTTCCTCTCTTGTTCTACTCCACATATTTGATGACATCACAATGACCCTCGGGCCTCATATTTCCTGGCTCTTGCTTTCCCCACAATATCCTGCATTCGGAGTTCAATACAAACTGTCCTGGGGATATCGCTGCAGAATCCTATTCTTGGCTTATTTACAAGGAGCATAACAATCAACAGGGTGAAAAGACAACACACACAATTGGAGACAATATTTACAAAACATGTATCCGATAATGAGTTAATATCCAGAATATATAAAGAACTCTTACAACTCAATAACAAAAACCAAACAACCCAATTAAAAAATAAGCAAAGGATTTGAATAGATATTTCTCCAAAGATATATGAATGGCCAATAAGCACCTGGAAAGATGCTCAACATCACTAATCAATAGGGAAATGCAAATCAAAAGCATGAGATAGCACCTCACACCCATTAGGAAGGATATTATTAAAAAAACAAACTGAAAATAATAAGTCTTGACAAAGATACAGGGAAAGCTGAACCTTTGTACCCTCAGAGCATAGGTACCACAAACCCGCCCCGCCTGTAAGTCTTCCGGCTTAAAGGCCCCTCATCCTCAATCCATAACCTACACAGCCTGATATCTCCACAGTCCAGTCTCACAAACCCAAGAAGACCCCAGAGCTTCAGTATTACCAGCCAGGGAGCAGTATGTAGTCAAATAGTGCAATAGTTATTATAGCAAATGTATGGAGCTGATTACCCTGAAGAAGGCATGTATATGAAACTACAGTTAGCTTCAAGAAAGTTGGCGATACATTTGCAGTTCAAAAATTAGAAGGAAGATAAGAGCACAAAAACATACCTCTGTATACCTGTCCTATTGAGATAAGGGAAATGCTGGCTTGGATGGTTAAATGACAAAACATAATACAACTTTCATGTTTTATGTTCATGTGATCTTCATGTAAGACTGTGGCTACAGCAGATTAAAAAACTCAGGACTGTTAACTCATCCCCCAAATCCAACTATTCTATATAAACAGATACAACTCACACAGATTAATTTCCCTTTGGCCTAATAGACCAGTCCAGTACTCTTCAACTGTAGGGAGTGAAATTGACTTAGTGGGTTGCAACCTGATTATACAAAATAAAATATATCAGAATGCATCATACATATGATTTGGTGAAAAGATTTTTCTGGTGTGTGTATATGACATTAATATTTATTTCTTACTCTGGGTTAGTAAAAAATGTCTAAGAGCCACTAGATTGTATCAGAATCCATCAGCAACAACAACTCATTTCCAAGATCTAAATATTTTTTCAAAATTACTGACTTAATTCTCATGGAGCAGTCCATTGAGGAGATAACAGTTATGCCTTGTTTGAAAATAGCTGGTCACATTTTGAAAGTCAAACAGAGATCTAGAGGGAATTAATTTTCAATCCATTCAACTTATGCTAACTCTAAAAAAAAAAAAAATGAACTGAGAATTTATAATACCGTTCTTCTCAATAGCATTTCCTCCAAAATGAAAGATGCCATTACTACAAAAGCTCTACTTCAGTGACAAAGAAAACGGAAAACAGATCTTAAGCCACAAGTTGACATTTTTCCCTACATAAAAATATTTGAATCTCATTTATATTTCTAACCATTACTGAAGTTAACTGAACCTGTCGCATGTAACAACTCTCATCTTAAACATATTTTGCAATAGAAACTGAGAAGTTTCTATAAACTCACGATTATAAAGCTGCTGAAAGACATACCAGCCAAACCACATATGTATTTACTGAGACTTTCCTAGCATTTTATAGTCAGGAGTCTGGTGTTCTTGGGAGGTCATTATTAGGTGCTTAATCAGCAAACACTTCTTTCATGTACATTTTAAGATTTAATAGCTAGGAAAAAAAGAATTATCATCCTCTTTATTTAACAAAGAGGTTATAATAAAAAGATGCTCAAATCTAACAAACCAAGACAGAGGTGGAGGGAGTTGCCTGTCTTGTAACTCCTGGACTAGCTGTCTTTTCTTACATTGCAGGAAATCTGGCTTGGAAGCCTGGAGGACGTCATTCTGAAGGCCTGAGCGCACTAGTCATTCGATTACTTCACTCTGTTTACCTTTATGTGGCTCTCTGTGACCATATAGATGGTTATTTAGCTGACCAAACGCAGCAAATTCTTATCTAGTTAAGAATAAGATATAATTGAAAAATTCAATTACTACTTCTATTTTAATCAGCTGAAAGGAGATTATATGTATGAATGGAATTGAGAATACAGGAAACTGGCAAAAAGCAACACAGGCTAGTAGTTCTTATGATTCAGCCTCTAGGCTCTGCTGAGACAGTAAATCTCATAACTACCTACCTGCTGTTCAAAGTATTTGTGTTCTCTTGCTATAAAGGTTTTGGAACCTATACGTAAGTCAACACCACGCTATTCATTCAGAATGGATTTTAACAGGTCTCTGCTTTGTCTACATGCATAACTAACATCTTATTTATTTTTATACTGCTGTGTCTAAGAGCTTCTCAATGAGACAAACTGCTTCTTCAGCCCTTTCACCTAATCTGATATCACATTTTTTATGTTCTTGTGGCATTCTTAATAGCCTGAGATTAAGGCACTTACTAGATAGTGTGTGATCGTAGGTTAATTGCTTTAGCTAAATCTTGGTCTTTTATGGGGATATGTACCTCTTAGTAGTGTTATCAAATATACCGAGGATGCCAACAAAATATATACATATTTTAAGAGATGTTAAGTATGCTCAAACAGTTCGCTGTCATCAGAAGCGTCTAGACACTGATGGAAACCACTTTGAGCACCTCTTGTAATTGTAGAAGTCAAATGTGACTTGTATCCATCTTTTGTTATTGGTATATATTGAGTATTACAATTAGTACAGTTTTTCCTTTTTTTAAAATATGTATACATTTTTTGGGCACTCTCTGTATATATTCATCCTAAGTTGTAATCAACACATTTAGTATATATGATTTTATATATATATATATGTTTATATACATATTCAGCCTAGCTTACAACCAAATAAATTAACTTAATGAAATATTTTTATTAAAATTACAAAGATTTATAAAAATTTGAATCATCTGCTTTTAATGAATATGGGAGAAAACAGATATTCTCTTATTCTGCCTGTAGGTACGATAGTCAAAACTTGTCATTTGTTCTAAGGAAATAATAATTTAGCTAAATGAAATGTTTTTCAGAGTTGTTATTTTATAGTAAAAAACTGAAAATAACATAAATGTCCTGTAACAGGAAGTGGTTTTTATAATAAATAAATAGGTCCATATCATAAATTACCACATAGCTATTACAAATAATATTATAGGAATATATTTATTGCCATTGAAAGTCATCTAAGATAGTGTTTAACTGGGGGGGGGGAAAGGATGCAAAACTGTACATATTACAAAAATTATGTACCTACATATTTATCGGTACATATTCACAATGCTTATAATTAGGTATAATGATATTGAGCTTTCTACAGTGAACATTACTTATGTAATAACATTTTTTACAAAGGTGAAATTAGTACTTATAACATGGTCATTCCAGTCTCTTTTAAAGATAGTTTAAATAGTATACAGGATGGGCAAAATTGTTTTAGGTGTAAAGACCACTACTGACTGACCTTTAAGGGTCTGCACTTCTAAGCTATCTGCGGTAAAGGACTAGTTTGTTAATTTCTAATTTGTTTCAGACTGACATTTTTATAAAATATATTAAAAATGAATTATTAGAAAAATGAGATACACAAAACACAAGCCTCATTTTTAAAAAATTCATATTCATAAACATAGTTATTCTACAACATTGCTTAAAAAATGTCTAAACTCTCTTAATTTCTGTACCTATCTTGTCACTGACAGGTAACAGTCCGCAGACCATGCTTTGCAATGGTTAGGAAGCCTTTTTGCAGTAGACTAATAACTGTATCAGCTGGACTGGATTCTGATCAACATCTGGAGACTTCCACAATAGAAGACAACTTTCTCCAACAAAAAGTAATATTTTGGGTTCTTCCCCTATTATGTTTACTACACTTACTAGTTTATGTTTTTCTAATACTAACAGGCATTTTCAATGGTCATATATAATTTTACACCAGTCATTTTCAAAAAAGAATCAAACCCAAATCATGGGCAAACAGTAGTCATTAGGGCATTCCAAAGGGGATGTGCCAGAAATAGAGTCATCTGGTTGAAACGGGGGCAATGGAAAATTTACATATCGGTACTGAGTTTTAGTTGCCTATATGCTCCCAGGATTGAGCGGAAGAAAATGAGACAACTTGCCAGTTCCTTGGCAACGTGAATCTTGTCCCTGGGGAAAAGGCTGAGTGAGCCTGTGTGTCACTGTACCTGAGGAATGAACCAATGATGGATTTCTTTGGACCCAGGCCAAAGTAATAAAGATTACAAACATCTTACTTTAAGATTAAAAAGAATTTAAGTCTCAAGTGATTCCCTGGAAATATGTAGCCTTGTCTTCAGAAATAGTCTCAAGTTTAATAGTTTATTATTGAAGACAAAACAAATGCAAAGTGCTATGGATCAGAAATTGAGGGTTCCCAACCAGTATTTATATTAATAAAGGATATGGAAATACTTTAATTATAATCATGTTGTTATTTAAAACTGCTGAATTTAATCTGTTGGTAGAAAAATGAAAAACTGAACCCTAGCACAGTCTTACTTTACACACAATAGGTGCTCAAAAAAAGTTTGATAAGAGTTCAGCTCTTTGAGCTGTCACAGAATGGTTAAGTTAAATGCTTTGGTCTTGTTTTACCAAGTGAGAGGTTGAAGCCAGATCAGCAATATGATGAGCAGCAACTTGGTAGGCCTGAAGTCTTAAAGAAAAAAAAAAAATTCTCATTGCAAGCTAAGAATGGTGAAATTCAATACATGAAGGAGCTTGGAGTAATAGATTATTTTCTTTCTCTACCTCATACATAGTGTGTGGGTTTTAAATTGAAGCATTAAACTTATAGTGCCCAAATCTTAAATGTGCAGCTTGATAAATTTTTACATATGTATATACCCATGTAACCACCACCCAGATCAAGATACACATCTCCAGTGCTTCCTCCCAGTAAGTAACCACCACCCACAACCTTATCACCTTTCATCAGTTTTGCCTGTTTTTGAATCATGGAATCATACAGAATGTACTGTGTCTGGCTTTTTCCATTCAACCTTGTAATTATGAGATTCAGCCACATTTTTGTGGACATCAGTAGTTTGATCCTTTTTATTACTGACTAGTACTCCACTGCATGGATGTACTACAAATGTGTGTATCCATTGTCCTGTTGATGGACATCTGGGCTGTTTTCTATTTCTGTCAATAGAAAGATTTCTATCAGTCTTCATTATAGATAAAACTGCTATGTATGATCATTCTTGTACAAGTTTCTGGGTGGACATAAACACTCGTTTCTCATGGGTATGTGCCTAGAACAGACTTCTAATCCACAAGGTAGGCGTGTGTTTAACTACAGTAAATCAGGCAAGTTTTCTAAAGTCATTGTATCATTTGAGAGTGCTCATATAAAGTTTTTAAATAATAAAAAAAAAGCTCTCCAGTTGAAACAAGAGTTTTAAGACTTTTTGGGTTTTGTGTTGTTGTTTGTTTTTCCATCTTTTACAGCAGGGGTCACATAAGCAGAGTGCTCATGTCTCAGGAGATACACTGGGGGGCTGTGAGAAGAAAATAGTACAGCTTCTATTTTTGTTTCTTATTATTTTACCTAAGAAGTGAATTTTACTAATATTTAATACATACATTGACACTCTTGTCCTTATTCATATGATTATATTCATTCACTTTGGGTATACTATGATTTACTGCCATTTGAGAATTATGGAATATCTACTTGTAACTGAACTCTTGCCAAATGAACAAGTGGCTAAAAAGAGTCCTATGAATATAATACTAATAATGTAAGCACAAGTAAATAAGGAAATGGCCAAAGTGACAGTTCTATTATAGAAATTCTCTTTAGAAGATAAAATCTGTGACCATCTAGGTCAGATCTCACATGTAGCAGGAGAAAAATATTCTAAAAATTAATACTTTGAAAAATGTGGATTTAATCTATTAATATTTTGTGAATAAGAATTTTAAAACAAAACATTGTTTATGTCATCCCTTTTAGTTTTTGTATTTATTTTACAATGTATATAAATAGTATAAAGTATATACAATTTTAAAGTAAATTTACACATATTTGGGATGAATTCTCAAATTATTTTACCAAGAGGGTACACAATCGAAAGGGTTCAGAGACTCTTGTTTGAGCATATTTTTCAGTACTAAGCTAGTTAATCCTTAGGCATAAATAAACTTGATTTTTTAAATCATTTACAATAAAGTATACTCATTTGAAATGGCTAGCTGCTATTTAATGTTAAACTAACACATCTGAACAGAGAGGAGCACAGGAATCAACTGGGAAGAGGCATGAGGGAACTTTCATGGGTGTTGGTACTGTTCTGTATCTTGGTAGGGGTTTGTTATTATACCTGAGTATACATTTGTCAAGATCACTGAATGGTACAAGTGTATTTCAGTCTATGTAAATCTTACCTCGAAAGGGAAAAAAAAAGGATCTATAAAAAATATTGACCTCTAGTTAATGATGTGCATGCTGAAGTGTCTAGGAGTAAATCATAGTGATGTCTGCAAGGTACTTTGAAATGCATTAAAATAAGATGGGCAATTGTATGGATAGAGGGATGGGTATATGAACAAAAATGTGACAGAGCAAGTATAATTAAATGTTAATTGTAGGGTCTAGGTCAGAGATATATGGGTGTTCACTGTACAGTTCTTTTAACTTTTCTCTGTGTTTGAAATTTTTCATGATAAAATGTTGGAAAAAAAATCTACTCAAGAGTTGAAAGTTTTTAAAAATGTAGTGATACTGGGGAAAAGTTAGAAATTTAAAAGGGAAAAAGGTAGGAACATTCACGTACCACTGCTTGGTGCTTTTACATAAACTAAATCTGTGAGGTGAGAATTATTTAGACAAGTGAACCGAAACTTAGAAAGATTACAGACCATGCCTGAGGTCACAGAGCGAGAAGCACAGCTAAAGGCTAAATCCAACCTGACCAAGTTTACCAGAAGTCTGAATCCCCTTGGCCTACATTCCACACAAGGGGCTGCCTAGGACCAGATGTCTTCCCTACAGCAGGGAAATCACTTCTGACTGTTAGAAAGCTGCAATCTGTCTCCCCCATGTTTTTCCTCCTAGGTTTGATTTCTTGGGGCCATATAGAATCCCCACATGGCTGGCCTTCATAACAAGTGATAGTATTTACCACTTGAATGAGTTAAGATTTTTTTCCCCCGGCTAATATTTTGTAACATCATCATCTACAAAGCTATAGCTAGATGTAAAATTGGGAAATGTCTTAGAATTGGGATTAAAATAAAATGAGAACATATATGAAGCACATAGCACTGTAACTAACAAAGAGCAGGAACTAAAAAATCTTTCTTTTTTTCCTAACCTTTACTTTTTCTTGGAAATTACAAAATGCCACTCACTATCAAATAATACATTAAAAAAAGAGAAAGATATAGGTTCTTTCTTTGAGGAGCTCATGTTAAATGTGAACAGACATACTTTTATTTCATGTATTTATTGTATCTTATCTAACATAATTGATTTTATTTTCTCATTTTATTTTCCAGTTCGCCTTGGTTTGGAATTATAACTTACGAGAGTTTTATGTACAATTAGATATACAACTAGGACCACTTCTGCAGCACTTTTTTGTTTCAAAATTACTACAGGTGGTCAAGCTATGCAAGCAATCTGGTAATGAAATTTTAAGACTATTTTTTTTTTTGACTCTGAGAATAGTTTTCAAAGGTAAAATTAAAGAAAGCCATTGCATTACAAAGAAATGACCAACTGGTAATGCTAACCTTTAATTTACATTTGACTCTGTATAAACATATGTGCCCTATAGCAAGCTGTTTCTTACTTGACAAATCTATTCAGGGATTTCCTAAAGGGCTAAAGACACAAGTCTTGCCCCTTTGGGCAGTATGGCACTGTAGTATGAAAAATAACCACTTATTCTACAGGAAAATTTTGCCTTATTTAAGGACAACCTCCACTTCAGATGTAGAAAAAAGTTCTTTTGCACAGTCTCATGGAACCTGAATAAGTCTGGTTTTTTTTTTTTTCCCATTTGAAATCTGAGGTTGTTTAAGTGGTGGAAGGAACCCTAAAAAAAACCCCAAAACTTTATATTTGCAGAAATGAATATTCAGACAGTTGAAATGATGAGCCCACATCAGATACCAGGTCCCCCAATTCCTGGCCCAGCGTTCTTTCCATTTCACCATCATGGCAAACTGAACACACAAAAACAACGTGATGATGTCCATCCATGCCTTCAACTTCACTAAATTGCAGGCTGCTCACCCATGATGTCACTTCCTTTGTGAATGGGTGTATTTTCTCTCTTTGGTTTTGCTATCGTCACTGGACTACAAGATTGTGGAGCTCACGCTCGTATTTACGCCAGCATTTCCCCATGTCTAGTTCAATTCCTCAAGGACACCAATCAATATCGAGCCCTCCGAGATGCCTTGATCCTCCTTTTACCGAAATTTCTTATTTCAAGCAATGAAACTGCCAACCGTTAAAAAAAATGAACAGGGATTTAGTTTTAACACACAAAGCACACACACGGTAGTGCTGTCCCCCCTCTTTGCTCAACGGGCCTGCTGAAAAAATGTTAATGCTGTGTGTCACCCGCGGATGCTTTCTAGAGAAAGAGCCCGGCGACAGCCCCGCGACAAGGGAAGAGAGCGATCGCGGACCGTGGTGGGAGGCCAAGGAGAAGGTCTGGGATCGACCTAAAACAAATATGGAGGTGACGAGGCACGAGGGGCTTCCCGGTCCCACCAGCCGGTGCTCTCCGCGTCGGGGGCAAGGAACGAGGGGCCCGGGGAGGCACGTACCCCAGGACAATGACGGGCAGGCGGGGCCCCCGGACTCGCACTCGGGGAAAACTCAACAAGTCTGGATGGCGGAGGATGCTCGGAGAGACGGAGGACCGGCCGCCCGGAGGCTCCCGCTGGCCTCTCGGGGCCACCACCCGGGCCTCACCGGCACTGACGCCGCCGCCGTCCGCCGACTCGCGAACGGCCATTTGCAGTGCGCGCCCCGACGTTCGCCGGGACCCCGCGGTGTCTCCCGCGACCCTGCCCCGGCCGCCGCCTCCGCCCCAGGCCGCTTCCCCGCGGCCCGGGTTCCGTCAGCACCGGCTCTCCCGGGAAGGCGGCGGCGGGCCTGTGGGGCCGGGCCCACCGCCCCCGCGCAGCGCCGGCCGGGCAGAGGCGATGGGAAGGGGCGGGCGCGCCATCATGAAGGGAAAATGGTGGGCGGGCGGGCCCGCGCGCGGCCGCCGTACTCACCCGGGCCGGCCAGTGCGGGTAGCCCTTCATCTTGGCGAACACCAGGTCGCCCGCCTTGTACTCGCGGGGCCGCGGACGCGCCATCCCGGCCGCTCCCCTTCCCGGTCGTCCTTGGTCGCCGCGAAGACGCCAGGAGGCCGCCCCCCCGCGGGCCGACGGACTGCGCCGCACTCCCCGCGGCCTCGGG
>NW_017731398.1:2082673-2090835 GCF_001890085.2 Hipposideros armiger
CCGCCTGCCTCATGCCGCCGCCGGCCTCCCTCCCGGTTCTCGGGCGCGGCGGAGCGCCGGGCCTCGCGCCTCCTCCGAACTCCTCCTCGGGCAGCGACCGTAACCGCGATCTTATTATTGTTCTCGCGCGCTCAGCACCCCCGCCCGCTCCCGCCTCCCCTCCCGCGCGGGCCGGTTAATTCCTAGGTGCACGGCCGGCTTTCGCCCAGAAACGGAGCGCGCCCGGCCGGCTGCGCGGCGGGCGGTGGGCGCGTCCTCCCCCAGCACCGAGCCCGCGCCGGGCGGGCGGGAGCGCCTACTCCGGGGGCCGCCCGCCGCCGCGCTCTTTTGTTCTCGGCCCGGAGCTGCCCGTGCGGCCCAGCCAATCACCACCTGGCCGCCTCCTCCCCGCGGGGCCCCCGCCACTTCTGGGCGCTCCCACCAGCGACCCCCAGACCCACGCCCACCTCCTGCGGACTCGCCCCACCCCGCCCGGCTCCCACGCGGGGCGCCTCTGCGGGGTGCCAGGCGAGGGGCACAAAGGCGCGGCAGGCCCCGGGGACCATCGGGTTTGCTGGAAGGGCACCTCTCTGGAGTCAGCGACCTTGTTGGGTTCTCGCCCCAGGTCTGCCATTACCTGGGCACTGTGACCCGCCCAGGGCAAGCTGTTTAACCGGGAGTCACCGGATTTGCCCAATGGCACAGTCGAGGTTCGAACACGGATCTACAGGACTCGGAAGTCCATTAGCGGTTATGGGCTATAAGCGTGGGTCTTGTAGGCCGGTTGTTTCGAGAAACGGACTTACTCTGGCAAGTCACTTTTTTCCAATCCTGGCAACCTTTTGGACAAGGTGTTTCTGAATCTGCCCAATGAAGGACTGCTGCCTCTTTCATCATCATCCTGAAGTCCCCCCTTTAAGGGGTCAGCTGGCACAGCGTGTCACAAGGACAGTGCCCCTTCTTTGTGTCTGTCCTCTCTTCTAGGCTTTCCTGCCCTCACTCCCTTTCAGAGAAGCCAGTTTCTCCCAGCATCTGCCTTCCTCGCTTGCTCTGTAGAGGGGAAGGTTGGGGGTGGGGTTGGGGGTGGTGCTCTGTGTGTGTGTGTGTGTGTGTGTGTACACCCCTGCTCTTGTTCCTTGATGCTGGACTTCCAATAATAGGACTTCAAAGTCCCTAGACTTCCTGTAGATTGTTTGCTTCTAGCAGTGTTTCGCATGACCTGCGAATGCATTTCCTTATTACTTAATCTGGTGACTTTCCTTTGTAGCTATTTACTTTTCCTCGCCAGTCCTCTAGGCTCACCTTTTCTTCTTTTCTCACTGTAGAAGCCTGGTCTAGGTCCTTTGGCCTGTTGTTATGATCCATGTCTTAGTCCTGTTAGAAAACAAAATTGAACTGAGTCAATTTTTAAAATCTTATTGGCTTTTTCCCACAATTCATGAGTGGGCAGCATCCCACCTAACAAAGAAAAAGGAGCTCTGATGAGCTATACACAATGAAAGACTTCTAGGCAGAAGGCGGCGGGACAAGGCAGGTACAAGTCAAGACTGTCACAATCCTTTGAAGAACTGCAGGGGTCTACCAGGTGGATTACCTCACTAGTGCTGACCAGTTAATTCCAGATCTCACTCCTGGGAAAGGTTGAAATTGTGATTAAGTTAGGTATTATCAGTTTGGTGGCATAGTCCTAGTATAAGGTCCCTTCTCTTTTAACAGTCCCTTTGGGTTGCTATAATGAAATACCATAGACTGGGTGACATAAAAACTGGAAATTTATCTCTCATAGTTCTGGAGGCTGGGAGGTCCGAGAACAAGGCATGGGTGATTCTGTTGTCTGGTAAGGGCCGGCTTCCTGGTTCATAGACAGTCTTCTCAGCAGTCTTTTCTCACATGGGGTAGAAGGGAGGTGGGGGAGGAAACTCTCTGGGGTCTCTTTAAGGGCACTAATCCCATTCATGAGGGTTCCATCCTCATGACCTCACCACCTCCCAAAGGCCTCCCTTCCAAATACATTGAGCATCGGGATTTAACATGAATTTTGGGAGGACCCATTTAGTTTATAGCAGTCATCCACTATGAGGACCTATCGTGTGTACTGTCATCATGCCATCATGCCACGCTCATGAACCTGTGAGTTCTATCCTCCTATGTCAAATCCAAACCCCTCTAACTAGTTGCCCAAGTCCTAGCTGTTGGCTGCTTGCCCACTGGGTCTGGCCTCTCTGTGGACATAGAGTAAAAATAGGGGAGAGGAGAGAAATGAGAGAGGGCAAAGGTTGTCGGTTGGAAGCCACCAGAGGACTTTAAGCAGGCGAAGGACATGATCATGATTTAGGTTTTGACAGATTCCTCTGGTGGCCAGTGTGGAGGTGATTTTGAGGGTGAGAGGCTGGAGCTCAGTTGGGGGGTTCTCACCAAAACAGACGACAGGGCTGAGACTGGGCTTCCAAATGGGTAGGAAGGAGGAGGAGTCCAAAACCATTCCCTGGTTTCTGGCTAAAGCAACAGGATGATTGGTTTTGACAATCACCAGGGAGAGGGAATCCATGAAGAATGGGCAATGTGGGTATGACATCATGAGTGGTCGTGTGAGTTGAGATTTCCATGGGGCACCCAGAGATTTCCATGGAGAGACATGTTGAGTGGAAAGCTGAATAAACAGCTTAGAGAAAGTGGTCAAGGCAGAATGTAGAGTCTGGGTGATATCAATGTACAAGTGGTGGCTGAAACCATGAGGGAGGTTCCCAGGAGACTGCAGAATGAGAAAAGGATGGAGCCAGGGACCACCGACATTTAAGGGCCAGGCAGAAGAAAAAGGGATAGGCCCACATGCACGCCACAGGGAAGTCAAGTTAAGATAAGGAAGGAATGGGTCCACTGAAGCTGGTGATTGGTGACTTTGTTGGGAACCGGCTGACTGAACTGGTGGTGGAAAGAATCAGAGAACAGTGGCTTGAGATGTGAGCGAGAGGGTAGAATATGGAGGCAGGAAGGGTAGACAACTCATTCCCAACAGTGGAGAAGGACTAGCATGAAAGCATGACAGTTGTTCTGATTGTCTGGCTGCTTTTTAAAGATGGGAGAAATCTGAGCTCGAAATGAGAAGGAGTCAGTAGGGTGGTTGAAGACCGAGGCCAAAGAAGGGATAAATTGCTGGGGTTTGGTTATTGTGAGAATGTGGAGATCTCTCTCAGCCTAGGCTTTTGTTTCAGGTTTTCAGTTGAGCCTGGTGTGACTGCTCAGCACACGTCACTTGCCAGTCCTTTGTGCCCTACCAAGTCAGACTTAAAAACACACGCACATGGGATCCCCTTATAGAGTCCCTCTCACTGGTCATCGGGAATCTGCTAATGTCGCTGGCTAAGAGCCCATCTGTCTGCGCAGCCAGGTTGGATGCAGACCACCTTGTCAACACAGTTTTCGCTGGGGATGAAGCATTGCCCTGTGGCTTTCATTGTAGAGCTTTCAGACTGGTTCCTCCACTTTTCTGCAAAGGGCTATTCCTGTGGCTATTCCAGAACAATGCTCTATTCAAATATTTAACAGATAATAAGTAACCCTTTAGAGATACCACTAAGACTATTAAAAGAGTCTGATGTATTTCATTTGAGTCAACGTGGTCCCAAGAGCTGATCTACTTGCTGTGTCGAAATAGAACACATTATTTTACTTCTGAAACTTGGGAAGAACTCCATTCACAAATGATAATAATTTCAACTTCCTTGGATCAGTTTTGATTTCAGCATCCTCAAGTCCCTATGAGCTATGACTTCTCCCTGCCCTTGGCTTTTTGATGTGTTTTTTGCAAGTCCTCTTCTCACTCACACACATTTTGTTGGCTCTTTCCTGCTTTCACCTTTTCCTTTCACATCTTGACTGAGCTTAATGAAACTCTTAAGAGTTCCTTCAAATCGTATCTCCCAAATTCTCCCATTCAATGCTGCTTCAATTGCCCCAAATCTATTCCTGCACCCCCAAATTATGTATGAGGTGATGATAAATAAAAAGCACTTAGAAGAGTGCCTGGCACATAGTAAGTACTCATTAAATATCAGTTGATATTGTTATCTTTATTGTTGTTGTTGTTGTTAAAATGATGTGATGAAAAGAATTGTGGAAAGGGAGTCAGAAAATTTTGTTAATCTCTCTCTCTCTCTCTCTCTCTCTCTCAGTATGTCAGCAGGGAGCTCCCTGGACTTTGCCTCAGAGTTCATTTCTACTACTTCTGCCACTAGAGGTATCTCTCAAATGTCCCAGTCCCAGGGGAACTGGTCTCAGATTCCTTGAAAGAGAAAGGGCTATAAGAAATCGACACCCTCATAAGAGTCAAATAAGAGAACTGAAATATACTACTTGAGCGGAGGGAGAGCACTCCCGCCTCTGTGTGAGCATCAGGACAGGTCTAGTTTGGCAGAAGGCCCTGTCAAGTCAACATGGCCACGATGGGTCAGGGGAGAGATCAGAGGTGGGGGTCAGCTGACATGGCTGGAGTGAGGGTGGGTAATAGCAGCACCTGTACTCAGGCCACCAAGCAGAGAAGCACAGAGCACCCCAATAATGACGTCAGGGCTCTGAAGACACTGCTTGAGCATGACTGGGTTCTTATTTGGGAGGGAAAGGGAGATTGTTTCAGGTCCTGGGAATTCTCCTACCTGAGAGTCAAAGTCCAAAGGCCGTTTCCACTGAGATTGTTGTTGTTCTCAATCCCTTCACTGTCCTGTGCCAGGCTGAGGAGAAAACTGGAGAATTTTAATGAGTTATTTGGGGGGAGGAAATTCAAGATGTATTAATAGAAGATAAAAGCCTGAAGAATTTGCAAATTTGGCTACCATCTTTGCTAGTATTGTTCCATTATTCGTGGATATGCTGCCAAAGGGAGCATTGGACCAGCAGTTAGCATTCGTTCCTTCATTCATTTATTGAACAAATATATGTTGAGTACTGCTATGCACCTGTCATTGTTATAGGTCTAAGAACCACAGAGAACACGAAGGATGGAGAGGGGATAAAAACCACGCCAGATCAAGTAGGGTTACAGAAGTCCCTGGAGGCCAGGGTGTTTATAACGTCAGCCATCTACAAGGCAATTATGTGGAGTGAAGGATGTGGCAGAAACGATGCTTTGCTAGTTCTAGGCTGAGGCATCAAGAGGCATAGCAGCTTCTGTTTTCACCCTCTTGGAGCCCTGATCCACCATATAAATAATTTTAAATACCCTGCTAGTATGGAGCGGGAAAGGGCTCATGGAGAGAGACAGGACCTGGAGAATGAAAGACGTCAGACAGACCGACAAAGGGAGAGAAAGACCCAGCCAGTCCACAACTCTAATGATTCCCCAGATTGAGGTGCTAGACATGTCAGTGAAGTCATCTTGGACCCCAGTTAAGGTACCATAGCCAACACTGCATTGCTCAGAGACATGCTATCCCCACTGAACCTTGCCCAAATTGCAGAATCTTGTGCAAGTAAATCGTGGCAGTTGTTTTTAAGCCACACAATTTTGGGGTGGGTTGTTATGTAGCAACAGATAACTGAAGCAGGTTTTAATAGCAGATTAGATACAGGTAAAGAGAACTACTGATCTGGAAGGTCAAAAGGAAAATTTTCAGACTGAAGCCCAGAGACATAAAAGGAAGACAAAACCAGAAAGGAATACAATATAGTATAGCCACGGCAGTTTTTTATTTGTTAGTATTTGTAAGGTATTTTCTGTCTATGAGATAAAATCTCATATTAAAAAAATCTAATGTGGAGTTCAAATGATGATGAGAGGGGATGGGGAAGAAGCAACATTTGAAGCAGTGATGGCCAAGAATTTTCTAAAACTGATAAAAGCTTTCAAGCCATGGATTAAAACGTATTTTGAATAACAATCAGGATAAATACAAAGAAACTGCTGAAACCCATAGATAAAGAAAAGACAGAGGCAGAAACACATTATCTTCAAAGGTGCAGCAAAAAGACCGATACCTGATGTAGCAACATAAAGAAAATAATAGACAACCTAAAATTCTAAACCAAACAAACTATCTTTCAAATAAAAGAGAAATAAAGACAATTTTTAGATAAACACAAACCTAGAGAATTCAGCAATAGTAGACCTGCACTAAATGAAATACTAAAGGAACACGATCCCAGAGGGAAGCAGATACGAGAAGAAATGAAGCACAATGGAAAAAATAAATATTTGAGGAAATCTAATTAAACACTGGCTTTATAAAATCAAGTAATGATGCATTACTTGGGTTATATATACAGAGAAATAAAAATTCACACAAAGTGAGACTGAGGTACATGGAGTAAAAAGGTCTAAAGTCCTAAGATAATACAGAAAGTGGCAAAAGAACTAACGTATTACATTTTAATAAGTCAAAGACACATGTTTTGATCTCTAGGATATCAACTAAAAGAATAAACAAAGAATGTTTGGCTAATGGCGGGCACAGCTAAATAGTAAACTAATACATAACCCGAAAAGGTCAGAAAGGAAAGAAAAAAAGAACATAGAACAGTAGATTAAATATGAAATAGTCCTATGGCAGATTTAAACCGAACCATATCAGTAATCACATTAAAGATAAAAGGAACAAATACTCCAATTACAGTTAAAAGAATATCTTTTACTGGATTAAAAAAAGTCAATCTTATGCTTATAAGAGAGATACCTTGAGTAAGGGTATCAAAAGGTTGAAAGTAAAATGATAAAAAAAAACCTTGCAAATTTGCAAATACCAATACAAAGTGGTTTTTCTAATAACAGACAATAGACTTGAAGGTGTAGACCATTACTATAGATGACTGGCTCTCATCCAGCAGCGATTTTCCCCTGCAGTGGACATTTGACAACATCTAGAGATATTTTTGATTGTCATGACTGGGCCTGGGGATGCTATGGGCATCTAGTGGGTAGAGAACAGGATACTGCTGAACATCGTCCAGTGCACAGGACAGCACCCCCCACACCCACCCAACACAGGTTTATCCTTCCCAGCATGTCAATAGGGCTGCAGTTGAGAAATGCTGCTATAAAGAGGAATAAAAATAAAGGGGTCAATTCACCTGAAAGAAATAAAATGCTTAATTTGTATACACTGATAACATTGCCTCAAAACATGTAAGGCAAAAAATTGACAGGACTAAAAAAGAAGAGACAAAGGCACAATTATGGTAGATTTTAACACAGTTCTCTTACGAACTGGTAGAACAAGTGAACAATAAATAATAAATAAATAAATAAGAGCATAGGTGATTTGAATTACACAACAAACACATTCTTACTGATATTTACAACACTGTACAAAATATCTTTAGGATACACATCACATTATTTCTAAATATACATGGACATACAACGGCTGTAAACTTGCAAGACAAAGGTAAAGCTGTTTAGGGAGTCTTAAATATATATTGGGGGAAAAGGATGAAAAGCAATGATTTTATGCATCCACCTCAAGAACTCACAAAAAGAGCGGAAAGGTAAATCCAGAAAAGGAGAAAGAAGGAAGTAACAGAGTGGAAATTAATAAAACTATAAAAATAAATCACAGACAGGATCAAGAAAGCCAAAACCTGGTTTTCTAAAAGGACTAATAAAATGGATAAGCCTCCGTAAAGACCAATCAAAAGAAAAAAGAAAAAAAAGCACAAATCACAAATATTAGGGATGAAAAAGGGGAATTTGAAAGAGGCATTTCAAATTCTACAGATAGTTAAAGTAATAAAAAGGGTGGTGTGTACAACTTTATGCCATTATATTTGAAAACTGAGATGAAACTGACAATGTGCTAGGAAAACACATCTGACCACACTGACACAAGAAGGACAAATGTGAATAGTCCTAAGTCTACGAAAGGAAGAGAGTTCATCTGTAAGTGAAACCTTCCCCTAGGATTGTGAACAAGGCAAAGGTTCTGCTATTACTTCTAGTCAAGATTGTACTAAGTTTTAGACTGTGAAATAAGGTAAGGGGAAAAAAAATTACAAGGATTGCAAACAATTTTGTTAGGCTTGTCCCCCTTTTGTTGGGTCCTCTAACATACTAGAAGCTCTAAGAATCCCCGCAGTCAAGATGGCTTATTGCCCAACTTGTTTGACTCTGAAATTTTTTTTGCCCTATGCTTCTTACTGTACCAGTCTACCAGTCACAGAACCAGGCAAGAGGCCTCCTGACCCCCCCCCCCCCC
>NW_017731398.1:2091085-2119870 GCF_001890085.2 Hipposideros armiger
GGCAAGAGGCCTCCTGACCCCCCCCCCCCCCCCCCTCTACAACTAAGATGGTGAACAACAGCTCGACCTGGAGCTGGGCTGCTGTGAGTCGCCGGCGATGGAGTAGGCTGCAGTGGAGCTGCAGTGAGCTCCCGTAAGCTACTGTGAGCAGCCGGCAGCCGGCGTGAGCTGCCAAGAGCTGCCGTGAGCGGCCGTCCAGTGACTGGCGACCAATCTGCCTCACCCAGAAAAAGCGCAATGATAATACCAACATGGGCCAGTGAAGCGATGTCCTCCACAACTAGACTGAAGAACAAAAAGGATAGCAACTTGTCTGTTCCCCTTCCCCGATTCCCCAATGCTGTTTCCTTCCCCCAATTCCCCAGTTAAAATAAAAACAAAAAACAAAACAAAAACACAGTGACGGTGTGGCAGTAGTTCTGCTGCCAGTGTAGGTGATGACACAGGCTGGGAGTCTGGAGGTCTGACTGGAAGACCTGCTCAGGTAAGAGAAAAGAACAATTACCTTGTCAAATCCTCCTCTGATAGCTTGAATATATTTTTTACATAACAAAATATCTTTTCCAGATAGGACTAAGCTTCCTTCTTTTCCTTTCTTTGTATCGCAGGTCATTATTCTGGCATGAATTAGCAAGGTATTGCCCAACAGTTGCTCAGGGAGGCTGAAGAACATGTGGCAATACTAAACTATTGAAACTGATCTTATTGTGTATATGTCTACTTTTGTCTAGATGTACCATGTACTATATAATACCAATTCTTTACCTTGCCATAAAATGGGCATTTTATGCTTGAATGGCAAATACTTTGTTCATGAAAACATTCTATTAATTTTAAAGTTAAAATTAAAACATTTTGGTTTTATATAAATAATGGATTGCATAAGTAATGTAAAAAAAAATTGTCAAGGGCTATTTTTCCAAAGAAAATATACAAATGGCCAACAGGTATATGAAAAGGTGCTCAACACTACTACGTATCAGGGAAACGCAAATCACAACCACAATGAGGTATGACCTCCATGAAGTGGGCTTCAGAACATTCAAGAAACATGCTCTCTTTTCAGCTAGCTAGCCTGGGAACTGGAGGACCTGGATGAGTCAGGAGGGGAATTTCCAAACACATTTCCTAGGTCTGACGCAATTCAAAGGAAATGCACACCATCAATTGCAATAACCAAGAAATTCCAGCAGAGGGAACCATCCACTCACAATCTGAAATGTGAATCCACAAATAGGTTGAAGAACCCGTGATCTAACAGAGCAGTTTGGCGGATCCTCAAAAAGTCAAACATGTAGTTAGTTAGCCTATCACCTAGCAATTTCTCGGTATGTACCCAGTGAAGTGAAAACATATGTCCACACAAAAACTTGTACATAAATGTTCATGGCATCGTTATTCATGATAGCTGAAAAGTGGAAACAACCCAAATGTCCTTCAACTGATGAATGGAAAGACAAATTAAAATGGATGTGGTACAGCCATACAATGGAATACTATGTAGCCATGAGAAGAAATGATATGTGTTACAATGGATGAACCTTGAAAACATTACACTAAAAGATGCGAAAGGACACATATTGTACAATTCCATTTATATGACATACCCAGAATAAGCAAATCCATAGAGACAGAAAGTAACTCAGTAGTTTCCAGAGGCTGGTGTGAGGGGAGAATGGAGAGTGACTATTTCATGGGTGCAGGGTTTTATTTCGGGGTGATGGAAATGTTTTGGAACTAGATAGAGGTAGTGGTTGCACAGCCTTGTGAATATACTCAATGCCACTGGATTGTACATTTTAAAATGGTTAAAAGGGTACATGTTATGTTATGTGCATTTTATTTCAATAAAGAAAAGAAAAAAAGAATCAGTGACCCATGAACTTTCCTAATAGAGGTAGATTTTCAGAAATCAGGTAAAATCTGGATGTGAGTGGATTAGCTCATGTAGAAAAAAAGCACCTTAAGATAGACAATAGGCCATGTATAAGCCTCTATGGTCTCTGGCCCTCGGTTAGGGTAGCTTGATCAGAGGAGATGTTATCAGATCCCTATGATTAATTGCAAAGAAAAGCTAGTTTTCATCTGTCAGCTGAAGGTCTACTGATTTGAAAGTATGCTCTCAATCTGGGAGGCTCATGATTTTCTCATGTTCAAAGGCTGATGGAGAAAGTGACTGCTGAGGTCAGCTTTCCTAAAGCATGGGGTGGAGGCTCAGGTTGATTCCAATGTAAAAACAGAAAGATGACCCCTCCTTCTGAAGGTTTAGGGATGTGCCTGCAATTGACGGTTCAGTTACATTTATGCAGTCACACATCTGGGAAACTGAGTGCCCAACCTTGAAGGGGAAAGGTCATGCACTCAGATGGGCCTAGCCAGGAAGGATGACAGCAAGAGAAGTTGAAGAATAGACCTCTCTTCTCGAAATTCAGTTTGTGATTTATGTTTTGGTTTAATATCTGTCTCCCTGGCTTGGCTCTATAAATTCCACAAGAGCAGGGACCATGTTTATTGTACCCACCACTGTATACTCAGCAGTGCTTGGCACATAGTAGGTAAGTGTCTGTTGATTGACAGCCGAGGCCACAAGTAAAGCCCCTTGGTGAGGGGTGAATGCTGACAGAGGAACTGCTAAATGAGGGGCAGGGGTGGAGTACGGTGTATCTGTGAGCAAACCTTGACAACACGTGGGTTCCAAGAATGGGCTCGCTTCACTCAACGCTGAGAGGGAGGTCACGAGGGGCTTCCTGGAAGTGGTGACACCTGCGCTGCATCCCAAAAAAGGTCCAAGGGTTGGGTGGGTCAGAGGCCAGAAAGGCAGTTCCTGCAGAGGAAGCAACATATGCAAGGCCATCAGGGGTGGCCAGCCCCAGGACTGTGGGGCAACTGCAGGGGGTCACCTGGCTGAGGCCTGTCTTGTGGGAATTGTACCCTCATGGCAGTTGCAAGAACCTGGGGGCGGGTGACATACAGGCACAGCTCAGAGATACTGCAGGTTCAGTTCCAGACCCCCATCATAAAGCAAATACCACAATAAAGCGAGTCGCATGAAGTTTTCAGTTTCCGGGTGCATATAAAAGTTGTTTACACTATGCTAGTCTCTTAAGTGTGCAATAACATATCTACAAAAGCAATGTACATACCTTAATTAAAAAACGCTTCATTGCTGAACATCATTCTGAGCCTTCAGAGAGCTGTCCTCTTTTTGCTGGTGGAGGGTCCTGCCTCGATGATGATCATCACGCAGGATCTGTGAAGCCCAAAAAAGCGAGGTCTGCCTGTAATCAGATCTGGGTTATGGTAGAGCTCACTCGGGCTGCTATCTGGAGGTCGGACTGGAGAGAAAAATAAAAGTAGGAGGCTGCTGAAATACCCTCAGAGAAGGAAGACAAGGAAGTAGAAGACCACCGTGCAGCACTGACATTCATGATGAGCACAAAAAGTAGGAGAAGATCTGAGAGCGTCTTTTTGGTCAGTAATTTGTTGGAATGCTGCCGCTGGAGCGAGATGAAAGGAGTCTAGGATAGTGATGATGATGATGATGATGATGATGATGATGCTTACCGCTAACATCTGCTGAGCCATGTGTCAGGCTCTGTGCTAAAGGCTTTACAGGCACCATGTCATTTGGTCCTCATCACGACCCACCGAAGCAGAGGCTGTTTTTCTCCTTATTAGATGAATGAGGAAACAGACCCAGAGAAACTGTTACTTGGCCAAAGTCAACTGGTTAGTAAGTGGAGTAGCCACGGACAATCGGATTGCAGAGCCATGCTCTTAACCAGACCCTGTAAGGCCCCAGGTTTTTATTTTGGGTTGGCCAGGTGATGGCAGCACTCCCTCAATCTGAGGAAACAGAAGGAAGAAAAGTTTGATTGGTGGAGAAATGACAAACTGAATTGAGGACCAGTTGAGTTGGAGATGCTGTGGATGATTCCGTGATGTCCAGTAGTCAAGAAGGCAGCCCCAGAAGGATCCTGCTGGAGGACTTGGTTAGCAAGCATCATGAGGGTGAATGGGACAGCCTCGAGAGAGCATGTGACTGAGGACAGAAAAAGGCCCCAGAGGGACCAGGCTGCATCGAAGAACCATGTATCATTGGATACGGCCACCTGGGAGTCACCGGGAACCTTGATGAGAGTGGGGCTCTCATTAGGGTAAAGAAAGAAACAAGAGTGCAGTGATTAGGGGACATCAGGCAATATACCTGTTAAGGGAAGCCAATGGAGAGTTTGAGTGGGGGCACTACGTAATCTGATTTACATCTGGGAAGGACCATCCTAGCTGCTGTAGAAGGTAAGAACGGATGCAACAGACAAGTTAGGAGGCTACAGCAATCATCCAGGCAAGAGATGATGTGGCCTAGGGTGGGGAAGGCATGGTGCAGGTGCTGGCAGATGAGGACGTTCCCCCCCGCCGCCCCCCCCCCCCGGCGACTTCTTTTCTCCCAGTGGAATATGATGCAGGCACATGGACAGCCTGAGAGGGGACCTGGACGGGTAGATGGGATCATGCTTTTATCTATATATTGGAAAGGTAGAAAAAAGAAGTGAAGAAGTTAAAAAAAAGTTAAAAGATGTTAAAAAAAGTTACTTTAAAAAACTGCATACTTACAAACGAAAGAAGAGGCTTCAATCTTTCATTGTATTCTATTTTGAGCATTGCTTATAGAAGACTTACCTTTGACAACACAGTATTTTTTAAAAATCACTTAATTTTGATAACACACCAATACACAGCCTCCTCCTCCCAGTGAAGTAACCGTGTCATTTCTTGGGACCTCAAGAATTGCTGCAATTCCTGTCCTGAGGTGGCAGTAGTAACTCATGTTATGCCTTGTCCTTCAGACCTCCCGGTGGTCTTCAGCTCTGTAAGATTCATTGTGTGTGTGTGTGTGTCTGACCACAAGTGCCTGTACAACAGGCAGTCCATATGACAAAACCGGTTTTACAAAATGTTGACCTTTGTAAACAAAAAGTATGCCATATATTTTTATTAAATCATAGAAAACTCATTTGTATACAAATTTTTTTTCCACTTTGGGGAAACTGGAATATTGAATAGCTGGATAACAAAACAGATGAAAGATACATCTCACTTTCAGCAGAGACAAGTTTTAGGTTGTCACATTTATTGTTTAAAAATGTTGAAATAATCAGTAACAGGTTGTTGGCTTCTTTCACCCTAGGCCAGAGGCATACTACCTCTTATAAACCCCAATTCTCTTTAAGGATGTTTTTCATTACTTAAACCAAACATAATTGTAAAAGATGGTTAACTTGAAGTCCTAATACGAAATAAAATATTTTTTCCCTACCGTGGGCTTTTAGGGCACTGTAAATGCTGAATTTCAGGAGCTGGCCTCATCCCACAGGACTGATTAAGTAAGATTCCTTTCTACAACAGCCAACATGTATTACGGCATGGAATATATTTCAGAATAAGTTAAATATTAAGACACACGGTATGGCAATAATGTCCTACTCTTCTTTCTACCAGGTAAATTTGGAAGTTCATCCTAATCTTGCACGTTTATGAAGGGTGAAGACTGAGGGACCCAGTAATACTGAAAATGCACAACCAACGACCGTCAGAATCACACTCGCCAACCGCTTTGGTCATATACATACAAACGGTCCTGCCAGAGTCGTGCCCACATTCACTCCACAGGAATCACAAGGAACATAAAACGAACTTTCCCAAATGAAAACAGGCAGTGGTTTTAAAGTTTAGGTCATCATCACTCATTCTGCTTTCCAGCAAGACCAGAGGCCATACTGTGACATGGCTGCACTCATCCCAAATACTCACATCACATAAACACAAATTAAATATTATCAAAATTATTTTAAATTAAATGGAAGACCACTATTTTTAAGTGCATGAACTATTTCCCCCCTCGGGCCCCGAGCTTCTTGAATGGGTGTGTTACGGAGCAAGAACTAACATCCTTGGTAACGTCCCTGTTAGAGGCCAACCCGCTTCCTCTGAGAACTCCCTGAAGTAACACATGAGAGCTTCAAGCGGGGGAGGGGGAAGCAATTTTCCACTCCACATGGAAGGACTGTCTCAAAAAGTCATGTTCCCAAACTGAAGTCTGGATTTCAGACTCATTTAAGCAGGAACTGAAAAATGTGATCTTTGGGACTGGCTCGTCACCCGTGGTGACAGCCTGCTTCCCCAGGATACTCAATTGACCTTAAATCCTGCTGCCTCCAGGTCCTGGGCCCCTGTTGTCAATCTGCAGCCCTAGAGCGCTCCCAGAGAATGTGTAAACAAATCTGGGAAAAACTGCGTTTCTGCAAGTTTTCGTTATGTCAGTGAAAAACCTCTTGGGCAAAGAAAAATAATAGGAAAGGCTGCCCCGGTATCAACTTCCCACAAGGCTTGTCTTCTGCTCATCCTGCCGTAGAAGACTAGAAAGTCAACTCAAATACCTTTTGCTTGGCTTGTCCCGAATGAGATTAAACAAAGTTAGAACCATTTCCTTGGACTAACTTATTCCTGAATTATGACCCACGCTTATCCAGTCTTGTTACTGGAGGTGACTCGGAGAGGAGGCCAGGCTTTTGTGCAGGTTGGGGTTCTGGCTGTGTCTGTTTCGGCTGCGAACAGACGAGAACATGGTGTTGCAGCCCGGCACCTTGCATTTGTGCAGCTGGCGGAGGTGCACAGTTTTGTAGTGGGCCCTGAAGGTCCCTTTATTACTGTACGTCTTTTGGCAGAGGTGACATGTGATGGGCAATCCCGAAGGCAGGCTGGCAAGGCTCTGGTCTGTGTTGTCCATCAGGACGCAGATGGGGTACTCATCTTCCCCGGAGACCAGGCTCGGGCCTTCACAGGTCCCATCACTGTCCTCCATGAGCACGGTGCCTTCCTCACTTACCCCGTCCGAGTCCCAAGAAGAATGGCTGCTGCTCTCCGACTTCATGCTCGAGGTAGTGCTCAAATCCAGGACGGTGCCCTCACTTGGGGGACCAGAGTTGTAGCTCTCCAGGCCGGCACTGTGGACTTGGGCTATTGGATAAACCAGACTGCCCATCCGGCTGGTTCCCTTGAAGATGACGGATGTCTGGGAGGCTTGCTGTGTGAAAGCCACATCCTGATAGGCCTCTTTAGCCACATCTTTCAGAAGGTAAGCCGCACGGAAGTGGTCCTCACTGCTCTGCAATGCTTCTTGGGTCAGTACTTTTTGGTGGAGGTTTATGTTTGAACTGTGTCTGCAAGAGTGAAAAGATGGTCAGCAATGGGTTGGGCTGTTGTTTTAAAAATAGTCACCATTCGGAGGGGAGACACTGGATAGATACCAAAAAAACTTGTGGCGTGGGAGAAGGGATGATAAGGGGTGTGGGATGCAATGCGTGTTTCGTGGACACTGGTCCACTGCTGTTCACCGCTTGTCGGAGGTTAGCACTCACCAGGAAAGTCAACAGTCTAGAAACTGGGAATATACAGTTCTCTTCCATTTCTACCACCTAAGCAACACGCAACTTCCTGGATCTCATCTAAAGACAATGGCTAGACTACCTCAATTAGGCCAATTCAACTGGGGACACCAGAACCAGGGGAATCCCAGGAAAAAACTGATCACAAAAGACAAGACACGAAGCAGAGGACTTTATTTTAAGGAAACCAGGAAATATTACCTTCTAGAGCTGCACTGTCGACAACGGTACCCACTCATACGTGGTGACTGAGCCCCTGAAATACAGCTCTGTCAGATGCTGAAATGATGGTATTTTGGATAGACTCAATGAAATAAAATGTTATTACAACTAACTTTGCCTGTTTCTTTTCAGTTTTGTTTTTTGTTGTTGTTGTTTTTTCTTTTTTTAGCTGAGCCATCCTGCCACCTGTTGGCATTCAGTTTTTTAATGTGGCCACTAGAAAATCTAAAATTTCCTATGCAAGGAGAGAGGAGAGAGGGGAGAGAGAGGGAGAGAGAGAGAGAGGGAGAGAGAGAGAGAGAGAGAGGCAGGCATGCGTGTACCAAGTTCAGTTCATACTTGCAACGTTTCAATGTATACCAGACAGAAGTTTTGCCAATGCAGCACTGTGAGCACACCACCAATCTGCTACCTAGTGATTACTCCTGAAGAGCACATAATGAGTATCCATTACAACACATGCCTTTGACTCATACGATATCATTTGGATGTAGCTTGTCCATCAATGTTGGCCTTGCTCAGAGATCCCCTGAATTGACTAGCAAACACAGCCCTTAGCAGGGACTGCAACCTTAAAGGTGATGGGAGAATGACTTCAAACAAGTGAAAAGACTCCTCCAATACAGCTCAGGGTCAAATGGGGAAAAACACCCTCACCAAAATAACTTAAGGACGGAATTTTCTCTTCTAAACCTCCAAAGACATATGAGGAGGGGAGAAGGTTTAATCCTATCTCATAAAATGTATAAAATTTACTATTCAGCTTCTCTCTTCTATCACCTTACACATTCTTTTTCCGGATGCAATCAAAATTATACTCTCAGATCACCCACTTTGCGAGCAGCTCTTCTTAAGTGCAACTCTGACCTGTGATTATGTCAGCGTTCTGGGTGGAAGGGGCAGGAATGTGTCAGCAGAAAACCAGACACTAGGTTGACATACAGGTTCCAGTACATACAAGTGGTTAAAATTTTTTTTTAAAGCCCGACAAACAGATTCACTGGGACCTTGTACAGAAAGGTCCCCAAGCAAAAGGTCCCCAAAGCAAAGCTCTGGGCCCCACTCTCAACTCCTGAGTGTCCCATGAGTACCAGCAGCTAACTTGTGGCTCCTCTAACCTTCACCTTAAGCCTCAGAGGGTTAGATGCATTTCCCAAGGTGCCATGTCCTCTAAAACCAGTGACCACTACAACTGCAAAAGCCCTCTGAACCTCATGCCTGGCTTCCTGCTTCCAGGACTTGGTGCTGTGCTCACTGCCCAGGTCTGTATTTCTTCCCTGCATCCTCTCCTTCTCCCTCTAACACTTCCTCCCTGGTTTCTGACTAGTTTAGAATTAGTTGAGTCCGATGATTCTCAAAGTGTGGTCTGGGCACTCATAGCGGTCCCTGAGACCCTTACAAGGGGTCCGTGAAGTCAAAACTCATCTCATGATGATACTAAGACATTTTTTGCCCTTCTACTCTCATTTTCTCAAGAGGGTACAGTGGAGTTTGCCAGAGGCCACCTGACATGTGACACTGAAACAAGTTGAATGCAGAAGCTGATATGAGAATTCATCCATCTTCTACTGAGCCACGCATGAAAGAGATTCGTGAAAACGTAAAACAAAGCCACTCTTCTAAGTTTTTGTTTTGGAAATGTAGTTATTTTTCATTAAAATGTTACTTATGGTAACATAGAATTTTAAGTGATGTAAAATATCTTAATTTTTTTTGGTTTTAATTTCTAATACAGTAAATATTGATATAAACCTAAACAGACAAAAACTCTTGAAGGTCCTGAGGTCTTAAGAATTTGTATAGGGCTTGTGAGACCAAAACATTTGAGAGCTGCTGGTTTAGTCACACCTCTTATTCCAGGAAGCCTTCCCCAACTTCTCAGAGAGTCTGGTTAGGTGCCCTCCCATTGGCCCACAGCAGCTTATGAAAGTTTCTCTCATTATAGCAGCCACCACATTCAGCTGTAATCGCCTATTTACTAGTCTGTTTACCGCCCCCGCCCCCACCCTCTTCCACCCTTTCCCTGCACTGGCCTTGGTGGGCATGGATGTGTCCACAGCACCTAACACAGAAGGTTCTTAAATTTTATCTGTTGGCTAAATAAGCATCCAGGGTGCTACCCAGTCCCTTCCTGATGGGGTCTGGGGTTGGCAGCAGCAGTGGCTCAAAGAGGGAAAAACAGTTATCCTCACAGCAACGCAGTTCTCATCTTTGACTGGGAGAAATGGTGGTGCACCTGGGCCTGCCCACAAGGTCTTATTGGAAATGGTGCCATTTTAATCACAGATTCTGGGTAAAATGCATGCCCTGTCCAAGGCTACTAGACTTAGTACTTTAAATGTAGTAATGCAAGATGTTTAAAAATAAATTTAGAATGCAAGATGTTTTCCTGGGCTGGGGGAGGAGGCTTGTATCTAAATAGGTCAGAAAGTAAAAACATATTAAATATATGGAAAAAGAAATATAAAATGAAATCGCATCTTAGATTCAATATGCTTCTAATTTAGAACACATTGTAAGCCAGAACGGTATCATAAATATCAAGGGAGATCTGACGGATACAACTCTCTCTTCACAATAACAGCTTATTCAAGGACAGACCCTCCTCTTGGAGGGGCAAGGGAAAGGACTGGGTCATTATGGTATCCTAGAACAGAAGCAGGAATTTTACCTACTATCACTCATGCTCTAGCCTCTGCTCAAGACAATGAGTGTGTTCTTGTGAGCCCTGTCTTGGGATGTACGTGGGAGTCTGTACATTGTCACCCTCTTACTAAATCAGGCCTCACAGTTTGGACTAAGGGGGTGGTGCTGAACTACTTCGAGTCAAGCTTGTTTGAGCAAATGCACCATTTTAATATTCTGTGAAGCACGTTTAGCGTTTATCATATTGCATCTCATCAGAGAGCTGGTCCTCTCCTAAAAGCGGCCTGGGGTCTTCTGTTGGTGGGCTGGCTTGCTCTGCCCTTGATGCGCTGGGAGGACAGTGACCTGCAGAGATGTTCTATGACTTACGTTCATTCAGAAAAGCACGAGCAAGATGGTAATGCCAGTGCTGGGTCCCAGAAGTGATGAGATATACTCTGTACCCGGGCACTTTGTAAACAGCTTGACTCTGTGTGTCACGGAAACCCAGCATCGACAGGCTTCTCATCTTTCAACCAATATCCCAGTCCATCATTCATCCCAACATTTCTGAAATAACTAAGTACCTTTATTCTTTGATATCTTAATATTAAAAGAAACTTCAATCAAGCAGTTATATACTTCCTTTCAAATATAGCTGGTTAACTAGAAAGCAAAGAAACATCGCATTCGCTGGACTTCATATCATGGAATGAAAATCAGACCAGTTTTGAGAAGTGACTGTGATAATTTAAAAAGTGGTCTCCTCGCTCTTCTAACGTGCAAACTAGTTCATGATTCCTTATGCCAAACCCTTGGGGCCAGACGTGTCTCTGAATTCAGAATTTCTCACACTTCAGTAAAAGCTGAATGATGCATATACTGTAATATCATGTTAATGCCCCCATAATAAATCCATTAATATTTCTGTACTGAATAGATATAAAAAATCCACACAAAGGGCGATTTATAAATAACCTCACATCATTTCAGGTCAGGTCTTACGGCCAACGGAGTTTAGATTTTAGAATTCAAAATTCAGGAGGGTCGATCTATAGAACAGTGTTTCTCAAATGTGGTCCCTGGCACAGCACCGTCAGCGTCACCTGGGAACTTGGAAATGCAAGTTCTCAGACCTCACCCAGACCTACTGAAGGAGAATCTCTAGGGGCAGGGCTCAGAAGTACATTTTAACACCCCTCCAGGTGATTCCGCGCATGTTCAAGTTTAAGAACCACAGTCCCAAAAGAATCGACTGCCAGTGGTTCCTTACCTGTCCCTGCTCCTGCGGGAAGGGAAGGTGGCCGTACAGCCCTCCACCGTGCACACGTGCGTGCCTTTGGCGTGCGTGTTCTTGTGGTGCATTTTCACACCGCACGCATTCTTAAAGGTCTTCTTGCAGATGTCACACTGGTATCGACTTTCTTCCTTCTGCCTCGCTAATGCATGCAGCCCCATGTGCTCCAGCTCTTTAGACTCTTCGATATAAGGAAAAGCCATTCCCCTGTTGGACAACGCGCTGAAGAGGCCCCCGGCCAGTAGGCGCTGCTGCAGTTTGACGTAGTCGGGAAAAGGAACACAGGGCTCCATCCCAGGAGTGAGGTGCAGCTCTTGGCTGCCATCCTCGGCGTCCCTTGGCACCATAGCCAACGCTGGCTTCTGCTCGGCCTCTCTCTCTGAGTTGTGTGTGGCCTGCTCAGGGGTTCGGGGAATAGCACCACTGGGCTCGATCACTGACTGGAGACGGCAGACCCTCTCCCCTTCTGGGAGAGGCTTCCCTAAGCATGCTGACTGTGTGTGCTGCTCTTCTGGGGCCCTGCCTGACCCAGGACTGCAGGCCTCCAGCTCATCGTCACTGACCACCTGCAGGGGCATGTCTTCCTCCGAGCTGAGACTGTGCCTCTTCTCATTTGCTATTTCCACAGCCTCCTTCTCTATTTTGATGGGCATGCTGGACTTCCGGGATTTCTTCTTGGGAAGGGCATCGCATGGCATTTTGTTGGAAACCAGCTGTTCTGGGATTGAGGAGGACAACAGAGGGAGAGAAGGCAGCATCCCAGGCGTGTTTGCTAGCTCAGCTGGAGTGGCTGGGCTGCGGTAGAAAGGGAGGACAGGCTGGACTGTCTTTAGGTTGGGAAAGAGCACACCGTTCTGCCCGACGCTTGGGAAGGCCGGCTGGCCCCTGGACTCCTCCCCTGAACCAGCATAGCTAGGGAGAGGCCTACAGTCTGGAGAAGTCACCGTGAACCCTGGGCGCTTGTAGTGGTCAGAGGCGACCAAGCTCAGGCTGTTCCGTAGGTCCTTGTCCCTGTTGTTTCTGTTCATGGGCATGTGCAGCCGGGGATTGGGGTTGGCGCTGTGACGATTGCGGCTTCTCAGGGAGCTGAACACCATGTTACACCCTTCGATGGTACACTTGTGCTTGATCTTCAGGTGGACGGCGTTATAGTGGATCTTTAGGGTGCCTTTGTCATAGAAGGTCTTCTCGCAGGCCGTGCAGAACACGCGGCCCTTCTTTGTGCCAAGGCTGTGCCTCTCAGACTTCACTTTGCCCTCAGGGGACAGCTGTGTCCTTTCGAGCCTAGTGACGATGTTGTATGAGCTGGAGTCACTTAAATGGGCACTGTCTTCCTTGTTCGTAACAGTATCTGGACAGTTTAGACACTGCTCCGATTCAACCTGAAATGGTGCAGAATTGGATGTTAAGAAGCTGCTGTCGGGGAAAGGTCCATGGATTTCCTGTTTGGGGTCCTCACTCTGGTCCTGGCCCTGCTCCAGCATATACTGTTCAGGCAGTGACCCTATCAGTGCAGGGGGCACAGGGTTGAAGAACTGGAAAGGCAGCATGAAAGTCATGTTGTTTATGAGGTTCTCAAAAGGGTGTACGCTGCTGGGGGTTCCTTTGTCCCCAGGAGCAGGGAGGCTGGCACTCCTGTGGCCGCAGTTCTCGATGAAAGCCCTGATATCCACGTTGGCCGTGGAAGGCGGGATGATGATGGACTGCTCTTCTTTCTCTTGAATCGCCATGAGCTCAACTATGGACTTGGTCTCCCCAAAACGAAGGAACTGCTGCAAGGTGGCCACCTCCTCCTCACTGGTCATGATGCTCCAGTGATCCAACACCTTTCCAGACGCATCCTAAACCCAAACCAGAATTTAAAAGCGCAATTAATTTACTGTTCCTTACCCTTTTCTCTAAGAAAGGAGCCACGCAGTCAGTGCCGCCACTAGCACCACAGGGCACCTCTGTGCACACTAGAAAATGACACCCCCTCTGGATGAGCATGGGGCTTGTTGAGTTCAGTCCCCACGCACACCACTCTCCTAAGCCAGAAACTTTATGCAGCAAATATACTGCACAGATGTAAGTTGTGGTCCAAAAGAGAAACATAAAACTGTATTACTCAAGCCTAAGGGAAATTTGGTAATTATTTTCCACCTTATTTCAAACCAATTGGTTGTCTTGCATTAGGCATAATAATATTCCCCACAAAAAATAAAATATGTATCTTTTGAACAATAGTAACTTCTTTATCTAAAGAGTATAGATGGAGCAATCAGACCTAGATATAGCTCAAGTATTTATTCACTGCATTTTAATAATCTTCCCAAGCAACGACCATCAGAAAACAAATGAACCTGTATTGATCTATTGCCCAGGTTCACAAAGCAGAGCTGTAATTACACTGGAGTGTTGGAGATCTTTCAAACCCTAGCAAGGCCTAACTTTTCCCAAAACTACAATAAATATTTTATCACAGAACATGTATTTGATGGCCTACTGAGATTTTTCACAGTGCATGTAAGAGTTTTGAAGATGATGAGGAATGTAACATCATAAATTTTTCATGCACTAGAGGTTCAAGGTAATTGATTCCATATTTTTAATCCTAACACTAGAAAGCAAGATTATTAAGATCATTAAATATTGATCTATGTCATAATGTAAGATCATAATGCTACTCTACATAAAAGGTTGTTTCTAGCTTGCTGAGGGTCCTGCGTTCGAGGAGCAAATGTGTTTCCAGAGGAAGATTATGGGCTTTAGAGTTAGAAAGAAGTAGGTTCAAATCCTGGGTTGGCCACATATAAGTTGAGTGACTTCAGCAAGACTTAAAAGCACTCTGAGGGCCGGCCGAGTGGCGCACTGGTTAAGAACTGGCTTGGGACGCCAGAGGGCCCCGGTTCGGATCCCACATATGAGGGCCGGTGACACTGCCCTCCACAGCTAAGATGCTGAGCAACAGCTCAACCTGGAGCTGGGCTGCTGTGAGTCGCTGGCGATGGCGTAGGCTGCAGCCCCTGTGGCAGTGGGTTGCCATGGGCTACCGTTTGTAGCCAGCAGGCAGCGTGAGCGGCCAGCAGCCGCAGTGAGCGGCCATCCAGAAGCCGACAACTGATGTGCCTCGCCTGGGAAGAGCGCAATGATGGTGCCAACTTGGGCCAGTGAAGCAACGTCCTCCACAACTAGACTGAAGAACAAAAAACGACAGCAACTTGTCTGTTCCCCTTCCCCCAATTCCCCAATAAAAATCTTAAAAAAAAAAAAAGAACTCTGAGCCTCTGGTTTTTCAACTGGAAAACGGGGATAATCTACCTACCTCATAAGAGGGTTTAGGTCAAGAAATGGTTATTAGTGTTTGCTGTAATGATATGGCCTATCTGAGTAAGACTGAAGTGTATGTTAGTCTTGGAAATATGTTCACTCCCCCACTTCCCTGAAATTTTTACCAAAGTTAGCTGACATTTTCTAGTGTAGTGGAAAGGAAAAAAAAAGGCTGTATCTATTTCATATGTTCGACAAATGATATAATTCATATCAGGAAATACGTTCTTTGCTTGTGAAAACACCTTGGTGGTCTTTGGATATGAAACACGAGACCTACCCCCATAGCTTGCTCTAGAAAGAGAGGTAAAACCATTCTGCAAAGTAAAGAGAGGAGAGAAGGCATGAAAGGCACAGAGAGATAGATGCCTTGCATCTCTGAGAAATGAAGAGAAAACATGAGGAGGTGGAAAGCCACTTGGGGAGAAAGATTAAACAAGAGCACAAACACAGAAATCTCACAAGATGATGGATTCTAGGAAGGAAAATCAGCAGTGAGGTGGCAGATGGCTTTAGAGAACAGAAATTGTAATTGTTTGCTGTGTGGTTCTGTCAAGTAAGTTCCCTTGCTCAACCCCAAACCCTTAGTAAAATCGGATACAAGATAGCATCTGTTGTCAGTAGGTAGTTTGCAGAAAATAAAAGAAATGGAAGCAGCGCCCAAGACGGGGCAAATGATTTACTGTGGGAGAGCTGACCTCGTGCAAACCCAAACCAGAGAATATGTAATGCTCCCACATCCTGAAGTTTCATGGATATCTTGAGGAAAGCGCTGGATTCCTCCCAGAACATGAGGTAGGGCCTAACCCATTAGAAAAAATATTAAAGAAAAGGATGCGCCGCAATGGCTGCAGTGCCAGTAGGCAGCTGGGTTACGTCAGCTACGTGGACGTGGATTTAAGCAGATGTTCTAGGAACAGGGTGGCCGTGGTCACCATACCTGCAGCACATATCCACGGATGTAGTCCTGAAGCGTCCAGTCCAAGGCATGGAGGATCTGTAGCACCTCGTCTTGCTTCAGCACACTGAAGAGCCGGTCCAGGAGGATTTTCAGGCGAACGGGGATGGCCTGGGTCCCATACAGCATGAGGCTGCTGATGTCAAACACCACATTGGACTGGACGATCTCCACCGGGCTTGATGGATACATGGTGGGGATCCTGAGCTTACTTAGCGCTGAAAAACCACATGGAAGAAATCTTGTTTTGAAAGATTCCTATTGTCAAAAGAAACACTGCACAGGAAATAAGGTAGCACTAACTCTCAGTTATCTGTTCCAACAGAAAAACAAAACAAAACAAAACCCGCGACTATGCAAACGATGAATAATCGTAACAGCAATCACAGGAACTTCTACAATAAAATGGACTAGCCTGAGACTCTTCTTTTCTGCCTTTCCTGTGGCATCTCTGAGGAGTAAAACAGCCACAAGTAGGGAAGGTGTGAGGAAAAGGGGTCAAAACAAAGGTGTCAGGTGCCTAAGAGAGGATGGACACTCAGGAAGCACCAGGTGAAGAAGTGGGACTTGGGAATCCAGGACCTGTGTTTGAGCCCTGGTCTGCCACTTTCTAGTTGTCAGGCTTGGCGAATTAAACTGCCGAGATCAATGCCGTATAATGCAATGGTCAGCAGCCACATATGGTGACTTAAATGTATATTTAAATTCATTAACATGTAATAACATGAGAAATTCACTTCTGCAGTCACACTAGTCACATTTCAAGTACTCGGTAGCCAGAAGCGGCTAGTATAGGGTCAGGGTTAGCAAATAAAAAGACATGATGCCCAGTTACATCTGAATATAAATTTCAGATAAACAATGAATAAGTGGGACATAGTGATACTAAAAATCTTCACTAGGATATATTTACGCTAAAAAATTATTTATTGTTTATCTGAAATTCAAATCTCACTGAGCATTCTGTATTTTATCTGGACTACAGGCTACTCTATATTAGACAGCACAGAACAATTCTATCTTTGCAAAATGACAGCACTGAAGCACCAGTGTCTACATCTCTAGAATAGGGCTAACAAAACACTTACCATGTAGAGTTGTTAAGATTCAAAGAGATGGCACATATAATGCTCTTAGCCTGTTACCTGGCACACAGTAGTAACTTACAAATGTTAGCTGTCATTCTTAGATATTGCATCTGTTCCTGAATGAGTGTAAGTTATTTAGAGGGAATACGACCAGCCAAAAGAAGGGGAAAAATAGTTACCATGGGCTACCCATCCATGCCTGCACTGTTCACATTGACGGTGGTTTATTTTCCCTGGTTTGAAACTTTGGCAACTGCAGTTCAGAGTACAGCCGATAGCCTGCAAAAGAGAACACAGGTATGCCCTAGCATGTTAGTGATGTGTGGGACACCCCTCGCATTTACAAAACAAAACCTCCATTCAGCAACACTCATTGAACAACATGTGCCCACTCCGTGCCAGACCCAGACGTGTATATCCGGCCCTGGAAAATGGAACAGCTGGCCCACAACCCAGAGATGGCGAACACATTACACAGGTATTCTGCATGCGAGAACAGGCTACAAACACCAGAACTTTTTATAAGAAAACATTATGGTGGCCGGCCGAGTGGTGCGTTGGTTAAGAGCTGGCTTGGGATGCCAGCTCTGAGCAGCAGGGCCCCGGTTTGGATCCCACATGGGGGCCAGTGACACCGCCCTCTTCAGCTAATATGGTGAACAACAGCTCAACCTGGAGCTGGGCTGCCGTGAGTCGCTGGCGATGGCATAGGCTGCAGCCCCTGCTGCCGTGGGTTGCCATAAGCTACCGTGAATGGCTGGCAGTCGGTGTGAGCTGCCAAGAGCCACCGTGAGCGGCCATCCAGAGGCTGGTGACCCATCTGCCTCACCCAGGAAGAGCACAATGATAATACCAACATGGGCCAGTGAAGCGATGTCCTCCACAACTAGACTGAAGAACAAAACGACAGCAACTTATCTATTCCCCTTCCCCCGATTCCACCCCCCACCCCCCAATAAAATCTTTAAAAAAAAAACCCAGAAACAACATTATGGGTTGGAAGGAAATACCTTGAATGTTACTAAGGACATAGAAAGGGTGAAGAGTCACATTTTAAACAAATCTCTAAAATTGACCACAGCAGGGGCTGAAAGGCATACAGAGCCTGCCTTGGAACAAGTAAATGGGGACTGATAGGAACTGAGAGTAATCCACATGTGGAATCCGTTACCCCCCAAGACATGGTAGGGGCTGAATATTAAAACAGATTTGAGGTCATGTGCTGGCTGACGGCATTGAGGATGGTTCCCTGACCCCTCTCACTGGGCTGTGTAACAGACACAGGCTGGACAAACCCTGCCGGGATGCCCAGCTGCATATTCAAGTGCCATGTGTGGGGCGGGGCTGTGGAGTGTGCAAACATACAGCTGAAACAGAAAATAGAGATGTACGTGTCAACGAAGTTCTAGTATCAACAACAAAGCTTCACATATATTTTCAAGATGAATTTCTCTAAAGGGGATAGAGGCCTGAAGAACATAATCTATTATTTAAAAAGCTCTCCCAGGGGCTCTGACATTGAGGTTCTGGGAAAGGGCCACTGGGTGGAACCCATATGATTCAAGACAGCCTTGAAATTGGGGAGTGTGCACGTGTGTGTGTGTGTGTGTGTGTGTGTGTGTGTGTGTGTGTGTGTGTGTTTGGGGGGGGCAATGAAAAAGTTCTACAATTATAGGTTTAAACTTCCATCTGCCAATTAAGGGACTATATGGTCTTGTGTGGGGTTAAGAAGGGGAGAATCTGGCCTGGGACTTGGGAAACTCGCTTTAAAGGGTATATAACTAGTCCTCACTAAAAATCAGTTGCTGGTGGGATTGTAAAGTGGTGTGCAACCAGTTTGGAAAACAGTCTGGCAGATCTTCACAAACACAGAGTTACCATATGACCCAGAAACTTCACTCCTAGGTATGGGCCCAAGAGAACTGAAAACATATGCCCACACAGGAACTTGTACCCAAATGCTCATAGCAGCATTATTTTTAATAGACCCAAAGTGGAAGCAACCCCAATGTCCTTCCATTGATGAATGGATAAATAAAATGGGGTATATCCACACAAGGGAAAACTATTAAGCAGTAAGAAAAAATGACATACTGATTCATGTTACAACATGGATGAACCTTGAAAACATCATGCTAGAGAAAGAAGTACAAAAACTGAGAGAAGTATAAAAAAATCAGAAGTTGTATGATTCTATTTACATGAAATATCAAGAATGGGCCCATCCATAGAGGCAGAAAGTAGACTAGTAATGGTTATCAGGAGTTGTGGTGAGTTACCAGGGATGAGGGCTGACTGCTAATGGGTGGTAGTGGAGGGAAGAAGGGTATTCTTTTTCTGTTTTCATCTTGTTTAAAACAGCATTACATTGAGATACAATTCACATATACAGTTTGTTTACCCACTTACATTATACAATTCGATGATTTTTAGTATTTTCACGGAGTTGGGCAACCGTCCTCACAAACTAATTTTCATCATTCCCCACAGGCACCCTGTGTATAAGTTTATGGTGAACAAGCGTTTCCATTTCTTTGGGATATATTCCTAGGAGGGCGATTGCTGGATCATACAGTAACTCTATGTTTCACTTTCTGAGAAACCGCCAGACTGCTGTCCCAAGGAACTGTACCCCTTTACATTCCCACCAACAGTATATGAGGGTTGCAATTTCCCCATATCCTCCCCAATACTTGATGACTAGGCGGGACATCGGTGAATTTTCGGCAGTGAAAATACTCTGAATGATACCATAATGATGGAAGCACGACATTACTCACTTGTCCAAACCCATAGGACATACAACACAAGTATTGAACTCTAAGGCAAACTATGGAATTTCAATGATTCTTATGAGTTAATGTAGTTCATCAATTTTAACAAACATCCCTCTAGATTAGCAGTTCTCAACCTGTGGGTCGCGACCCCTTTGGGGGTCGAACGACCCTTTCACAGGGGTCGCCTAAGACCATCGGAAAACAAAAAGATATTTACATTACGATTCATAACAGTAGCAAAATTACAGTTATAGAGTAGCAACGAAAATAATTTTATGGTTGGGGGTCACCACAACATGAGGAACTGTATTAAGGGGTCGCGGCATTAGGAAGGTTGAGAACCGCTGCTCTAGATGGAGGAGGCTATGCATGTATGCAGGCAGGGGACATATGGGAAATCTCTGTACTTTCTGAAAAGTGTTCTAAAAAAAAAAAATCAGTGACCTAACTTAAATACAGGTTAAAATTTACATGATTTGACTGTTATCTACAATTCCTTTTGGACTCCAATGTGAACAGAGCCACTAGACAGATTTTTCAGGTGAAGAAATAGGGCTGTGCTTAACTGAGGTGTTCAGCAGATAGCAACAATATTACCTAATCCCTTCACCAGGCTATCACAAACCAGGAAACATGGGAGAAAAGATTTTGGCTCTTTGTAAAGTCATTTGGTATAATTCAAAGAACTCCAGCTGATCACAACACTCTAATAATAATGCTTGCATTCCCACTGGGGGTGGTATCATTCCAAAAAGGTGACATTTGTTCTTGGTGGGGAGCATGAGACAATATGATAATAAAATTTCATTGGGAGAGGCAATAAATACCTATTCTCCTTAAATGTGGGGGTAGGGCAAGAAATGAAAACAGATTGAGAAACACTGCTCTAATGCCAGGAATTATTTTACTGTTTAGTTATATAGTTTCTACTTATATGTACATATACAAATGTGTTAAATATATGAACATATACATCTATATATCTATGCAGATAATTATTTGGCTATCTTGACTGGAAGCTAAAGGATAAAAATGAGTAATAATTTAATTTTTATTACACACTGTCAAAACCCTTTTTTAAAGAATACCATTGTTAGTTTGTGGCACACCTGATGCTGTCCAGTTTCTCAAACTCCTCTGCAGCTGTCTGAATATCCGCTCACAGACAAACCAATTATCTGTATTCTCAATAACTACCAGCACACTTAGTACTAAACCTCTGAACTATTTCACAACCTACACTCTTATGACTGTTTTAAAGAAAATTTTAAAAAGCAGAAAAGTTCTTAGTTTGGATGATGTCCCTGAAAATGCCACTCACTCTTTAAAAACAAGACGTTGAAACAAAATGCATTCACATTTCATTTATTCGGAACATAGAACCTGCTCTAATCAAAGGAAGAAACGTTCTTGAGCACAATACACCTTTTCTACTCCCTGGGGAGTTTGCTCAAAAGGCTGTTCCCCTTGCAAAGCCCCAGGACCCTCTGGGTGGCTTTCTCAGGCCTAGCACAGCAAAACTACACCCAGAACAATTCCAAGCACAATTTCATAGCCCAAGGTTGAAACTCATTTTCTCTACCTCTCTTGACACCTGACTCAGGGTTTCTCAACTTAAGCATTATAGGCATTTCAAATTGGAGAATTCTCTGGCTGTCCTGTGCATTGTAGGATGTCTAGCAGCCTCCCTGACTTCTACCCACCAGATGCCACAGTAACACCTCCCTCCCCGTTGTAAAAACCAAAAATGTCTCCAGACATTGCCAAATGCCCCTGGGGGCAAAAACACCCCCAGTTGAGACCCACTGACCTAACCTGATGATTCAGTTTTAGCAGCTTCTATTTATGGGACAGAATTTTAAGCAGTTCAATCTACAATTCCTATGTATGAATGCTGCTGTATAAGAAACATTCATGTGGTTCTATATGAATCTATTTGAATAAGGCTTAATAAAGCTCACTAGACATCTATGGAAATAAATCTCCGAGAAATTATTTATGAACTAAAAGAGCTAACCAGTGTCTAAGAAAGCTTCTACTATAAGGTCCTTCAGTTTTTCCACCCACCTCAGGCTTCCACAACGTAGCAAAATTATAGCACTATTATCTAAAGACACATGAAAACTTCTAAAGCGAAATCAAACCAAAAATTTCTAATTATGGGACAAAAAGTACTCAGGTAAATCAAAATGGAACACTGAAAGCTTGCATCCTTTCCTTTGGAATCCTGATACATGTTCCATTTTTCAGAAACATAAAGCAGATGTTTACAACATCCCAAACTCCTCAAGACATGATGATTGCTTTTTGTGTACTCATTTTAATCAGGCTATTTCCGAATTATTAGTCACTTTGATATGTTACAAATCAAAATTCTGGTTAATGCGTTTCATGGAGGGGTAGGAGTAGGAGTAAGTGCTTTTTAGATAGGGTCATTGTCAAAGGCTTTTTTAAGGAGCTGACATTTGAACTGAATCCCAAGAGATGGCAAGGAGCCAGTGAAGAACTGGAGGCAGAGCGAGTTTTTAGGCAGCGGGCATAGCAAGTGCAAAGGCCCTGAGGCATAGAAGAGGCTGGAGTGTTCAGAGAACAGCAAAGGGGCCAGTATAGCTAGAGTGGAGTTAGTAAGGTTAATGATAGAAAATGGGGGTCAGAGAGGTGACAGAGACCACTCTGCATAGGATCTTATGGGGCAGGCCAAGTAGTATGGACTCTGTTCTAAGTTTAACAATGAGTCTTTGAAAAAGATATGAAATTAATATGATTTGCCTATTAAAATGACACCTCTGGATGCGTAGCTGGGGAGCCCGAGCTCCGTGCCCCTCAGCACACAGCGCTTCTTTCACTGGGAGGTAGTAAAATCTACGATTGGCTTCAGGCAACTTATATCTTACTTCCTGTTAAGCCACATAACCTTGAGCTGCATGACTTGGAGCCTCTGACTATAAAATGGGCTGGATATCTGCTCCTGCCTACCTCAGAGGCCTATTAGCTATATTAATGAGAATATACAGATGGGGAGTTGAAAAGACCAATTAGCACAGGGAGACTGTTGTTGCTGCCAGGCCTACAATGAGTAGGTTCTTAGGTCCTCTGGGCTCTGGTGGTCTGACTCTGCACAGACAGTGCTAATAATATCTATGATAAAAACCTCCATAAAAGTTGCTCCACAATGAATCATTCCTGAAAGAGGCAACGAAACAACTGAAACTCCAAACCAACACTCCGTGGCTGGCCCTGGGCCTGGTACTCGGTATGCCTTCGAAAGGTACTGAGAGAATAAGAAATGAATCAACGAGAGAGCTGAACCATGCTTACTAATTACAGATGCCCACCCTATTTCCTTTTGCCTGATCCGCCTTAGTAAAAGCAGCTGAATTTCTACGTCTCCTTTGGTGGCCGGGTGATTAAGTACTGGCCAATGGTAACAAGCAGAAGTTGCTGGGTGGAGCTTTACAGAACGCAGTCTTATAAACGGGAGGATGGACCTCTGTGCCTTTCCTTCTTGGAACAAGAACATGATGGCCACGCTGTAGGGCAAATGACCCAGCTATTTCAACATAAAAATTACAAGGAAAAAAGTATAAACCTATAGATTAAGGGAGACAACATATGAACCTCATTTGGATCCTGACGTTAACAAACTAATGGTAATACAAAGCTTACAAGACAACGAAGGGCATCTGAATACTGGACATGTAATAACACGAGAGAGTTGTTAAGTTTTCAGGTGCTATATATAATAGTATATAGCTTTTGTCTTTTTTAAAAAAGCCTTTTCTTTTAGAGCTACGTTTTAAAATATTTATGAAATTATATGATGCCCGGATTTGTTTCAATGTAATCCAGTGTTGATAATGGTAGGGGAATGGGTAGAGAATATAGATGAAACAGGATTGACCCAACGTTGATTGCTCTTTAATCCCGCAGCACATATCACTAAGCTTTGCTAAACTATTGTAATTTTGTTTGAAATTCTCTATAATAAAAAGTAAAAAAAAAAAATCAAAACTCCCCCTCCCTAACGTTTTTGTTTTGAGTGAAAGAGCAAATGGAGGGAGGGAGCAATGTTATGGAGAGCGGCCCGAGAGACTTCCTCCAGGAGGCAGCAGGCATGCTCTGAACAGCACGTGCAGGAAAGACCACAGTCCCAGGCATAAGGAAGTCTCACTCTGTACAAGAGTGTGGGGCCCAGGGCGCTGGGCCACAGAGCACAGATTTGTCATGGGCAGTGAGAGGACCCCGACGGGCAACGCAGGGTGGGGGTAGGCTGTACAGATGGACAGCCAGGAGTCTCTGTGCTGAGTTTATGAAGCCATCAGTGTTCTGAACAATGGGGAGACACTGCTTGCCATGAGCACGGTTGAAAGACTGCAGTTGGGAAGCCTCAGAAAGCAGGGAGACAGCATTTGCAATATAAAAATGACACTGGAGGAGACCTGACAGAAGCTGGTTTCTCACTGTATGGAAGGGGATGAAAAGAGAGACCAGTCAAAGAAGACTGAAAGCATGGAGAAGGGTCTGGCAGAGCAGGGGCAGGTGGGAGGTGGAGCTCAGGGGACAGATGTCGGGCCAAGTCTACCTGTGAGTAGAAAATATGCGTGACACATTTGTAGTGTTCTCTGCTCCTTAGTTCAAAGACGGTGACGGGGAAAATACTTGTTCTTTGATCTCTATAAATCAAAGTATAAACTCTGTGCCAAAATAATTTAACAGCTGTGCCTTTTTTCTTAAAATAATTGGTTCTAAAAACAAAAAATATAAAAAGTAGAAAAATATGCAAATGTTAGAAACCTAACCAAATATATCTTTGTAAAAAACTAACAACAACAACAAAACTATAGAGAAATAAAGATACAACTACATTGTTTTTCCTTTATAACCTTAGTTTGGGAGACCTCAGTGGCAATCTCCAGAAACTTTGGTAACAAAAAAAACCCAAAAGGACATTCAAGTTAACTGCACGTGTAGGGAACTTCTGAACACAACAGTCAGCCTGGGGGAAAACAAAAACAAACAAGCAAAAAAAAAACATTTACACTTTAGGATAATTTTAACTAAGGTGGCCGGTTACACAATAATGCAAGTGCACTATTGCTGTTGATGCAAAATAACGAAATTGTGAACATTTCTATTGTAAACATTTCTTTTAGGGACTTAATGAGAACTAGATTTAAAAAACTAAGTATAAGAACACCCTTAGATTTTCAAAATAAAGTTTTTAAAAAGAAAAGATCAGTTAATCATGCCATCCCGATCACTGTCTTAAAATTCAGCATGGTACATATATCATGAAACATTCGAGTTGTCTGTATAACAATTTTATCTTCATAATGAGCAATGCAAGAAACGACCAGAGGTCTACAGAACAAGGCCAATACTTCCAGAAGCTGGTGTAGAGCTGGAAAATAATTTTGATGTTTGTTAAGAGTATATGGAAGGATGACACAAATCATCTGTAAGAGGAGACAAACTAACATAACAAAAAAATTAGTAGCCTGAATGAGTTTACCTGAGACAACCATTTCCCTCCACACAGGCTGTGTGGACCTGGACTTCACGGCATTTTATTTCTCCATGTCTCTTTTCTCTCACATTAGCTGAGTGAAATGATCATCCTCCCAAGGCACAGTCCCCGTGATACGTTAGGCTGGTTTATAGTAATGAGTCCATAAGTGGATGGCAATGGCGATAGCCGGTTTACTTCTAACTAAGCGAAGTTTGAGAAAAGCCCCAAAGACGACTGTGGCGAAACACGTCTGCTGTCTGCTCTCTGTTTAGACCCACCCTTTTTGGATAAAAAGACGTTTGTCTGGGTAGAGAAATGGGCCACACCAGAATCTTGGAATTGCCAGAGTTAGGAAAAAGGGCTTCAAAGAATGACAAGATAAGAGGAAATAAGGTTTTCAGGTGTAAACTGATTTAAAAGGAAAAGAAAAAAAAAAACCCAAACATTCCAGATGCCCCTTCTGTGCAGAATCCAGTTATCTTTAACATCTCTCAGATAAGTCATGAAAAATAATTCTTTTTTTTTTTTACCTAAACAAATAATTCTATCTAAATAAAGTTAAAAATGTGTGGTAGAATACTTGGAACAAGGCAACTCAAATTTTTTATTGACTCCCTAAATGTTGATCTTAGATACCAAAAAGATGAGTGGCTTAGCATCAAGTTTTCACCTTAGCTAGAGTATTTCCAGGTCTTTTAAAACAGGGCTGTTTCTCACTCAAGTAACTCACTCTAAATGACATCTGTAGAGGTGAAAATTCACCCCGGGGTAAAGCATGCTCCTCCTGCAAGTAATTTACCTTGTGGAACCTTCAGGGCAACTCTTTAATGGCCACTGTCAAAATAACTTCTAAAGCCATATACAAAAGCTAAAGGACACGTCTGCCTCTCACCCGTATACTGCGGTTTAATTTTACTGACAAACCGTACTTTTAAAGTGTTTTCCTGTGTATATTTGTCCCCAAGCATTTATTATATAAATGATAAGTGTATGCTTATGGGACAATTATTTTTCCCACTGGGAAATCGATATGGCTTTTCTCACCCAGTGGGCTGTATCGCCCTTCTTTCCATGCTGATGATTCTGAGATAAGAATGTGGACATGGGCCTGGGGTGGTTCTAGCTGCTGCATGGGACAGATGTAAAAATCCCCTCTACGCAAGCCTTATGCTTCCATGGCAGTTACTCCATGTTGGTTACTATTTGTAATGTGAATTATAACCAGAGCAAACAGACCATTCGTTTCACATCCTAGTAGAGATCCACGGCCAAATGACCACTTCAAGCCAACCACTTTCTCTCCAACTGAAGGAGGTGCATATTGCTAAGTCCTGAGGAATCTATGGGTACAAATGATATTCCAAATTAAATTACACAGATGTCTGAACATCATTATGAGGTCCCGAAGCGTGAGCAGCATTTCTGCTAAGTGAAGATTTCACCACCTCGTCTCAGCATTTAACTATAAGAGGAACCTGTTCAACCGACAGTTGAGTTGAAATAGCAATACTTTTTTTGGTGCAAATAAACTTGGCAAACTTAACAGACGAGAAATCAAACAATGGCTCATATCTTCTTCTTTTCGGTATGCCCAAAGGATAAAGATATTTATCAAAATTCATCACAGCAAAAGTGGTGGCCATCTTTTCACACCTACTACTTAAAGCAAAAATCAAACCCTGGACCATTTATAACGCTCAAAAGTAATGTCCTTTTTTTACATGAGGCACAAACATTTTATTCTGACATACCCAATTTTAATGATGTTTTAATCACACATATCAACCTATTTGGGAAGGGGGTAATGAAGAAGCCAGTATATTTGTCCCTGAACAAAAAATGTTCACACACGTGCACACGTATGTGCAAACTAAGGCGAGTCCAAGAAATCTTAGGAAAAGATCCCATGAAATCCAACAGCAAATTAAAACAATCAACAACGGATGAAAGGACACCCGAGGGGGAAGGGGGGAGGAAGGGAAAAAAAAAATCTGCCAAAGGCTGTGTTTCAATGCACTTAGGGTCAAGCCAGAATCTTTGTCGCTTTGATGAGAAGAAATCAATTTTTTGAAAAAGCGTTGCTAGACCTGCTGTGTGTACCAACCGAAAGCTGTAGTAACACGTTTTCCCCTGACACACACATACACACGCACACCCTGACAGGGATTCCCAAGACACCAGTGGGGCCTCCTTTAGGCCCCTTAAGTGTTAACAGCAGAGGCCTGGCTGCGACCAGGCATCTGGCCAGGTTTAAATGCCCCGTCTTCAGAGGGCTGCGGTGAGCACGGCCATAAAACCAGGGGACATTACTGAACCTCAGAGTGTCTGATCTCCCACACACACCCCCACCCCCACCCCGACCCGACCCCCAACCCCAACACACACAATTTCACTCCTACAATTAAGGCTGCTCCCTGGCATTCCATTGAACTGTCAAAAGTCGGGCCGGTGGCAGCCGCACGGCCACAAAGAGATGCCTTAAATGAGAAGAACATGTTCCTACACCGCATTTGAGAAAGTTTGGCTCCGAGCTATGCGCTGATTAATATCAGATCTCCTCCTTCCCTCGCCTCGCCGCGATCTTGTCACATCTGGCTGACAAATCCCGAACAGCTCCGGCAAAGCCAGGCGGCGGGGGGTCGGGGGGCAGCGGGGACACGCAGCGGCCTCCTCCGCCGGCGCCCCCCCCCCGCCCCAGGGGACCGACGCGGCGCTCCCGAGGGGCGCGGACGTTGGCTGGCCCTGCGCTGTCAGGCACAGCCCAGGCGCCCAAGTCCCCTCTGTCCCTGCAGGTGCCCCGTCCTAAAAGCGGCCAGGGACGCGTGTCCGCCTTCTCCGTGGAACCCCCGGGGCCCCGTCCCCGCGCTCGGACCGAGGGGGGGCGCCGCGCGCCACGCCGCTCGCCGCACCGCACGCCTGTCGGCGGCGCGTCTATCAGCCCTGCCGGGCGCCGTCCACGCCACCCGGCGCCGGACGCGTGCGTCCCGCCCGCCTGCACCTGGCTCTGCAGCGTCCCACAAAAGAGGCGCCCCCCTCCCCCCGCCACCCGCGCGGCCGGGAGCCCCGTCCCTGCCGTCCCCGCAGTTCCCACGGGGACCGACGGCCACCGCACGCTGCGTTCTCCACAGACACAAAACCCGGGGAGAAGCGGCCGGTTCCAAGCGCCAGCGGCCGGTTGAGGTAATTCTGAGGCGAACGCGCTGGGACCGAGCGACGCTGAGGGCGGGGGGCGGACCGACGCGCGTCGCCCGACCCGCACTTCCGACGCGCGACGCTGACCGGGGACCCGGGGCGCCCCGACTCGGACCCTCGCGGGCCCCCCTCCCCCCGCAACCCCGGCCGGAGAAACGAGACTCTCCTGCGGGCCGCGCCGCGCGCGGGTGGCCTCGGGAGGTGTTGAGGGCGCGTCCCGGTACCGACGGGACCGGGTCCGAGCGGCGCCTCGGCCGCCCCGCGCAGCGACCCCGCTCCCGGGAGGGCCCCGCTTACCTCGGCCATCCTGCGGCCGCCGCGGTGCCCCGCTCCCGGCGCGCGTCTCCGGCCCGCGTCCGCCCC
>NW_017731398.1:2120056-2171700 GCF_001890085.2 Hipposideros armiger
GAAAATCATTTATAGCTCTCCCCTCCCCTCCCCTGCCTTCCCCTCCCCCTCCGCGGGGCCGCCCAGTCACACAGTCCCCCGCCCCAGGCTCGGGCAGCCGCGCCGCCCGCCCTCCCGCCGGGGAGGCCGCCCCCTCTGGGCCGCCCGCGAACGCACTCAAGTCCGCGCAGCTGAGGCGAGGCCGGGCCCGCAGCCCGCAGAGACCTCGCCGGCGGCCGCGGGCGCGGAGGTGTCTGCCCCGCCGGGCTTGAAGGCACTTGTCGGCGAGACACAGACGTGTCCGCGTCTGCCTCTCCGGGGAGGCCAAGCGCTCTGAAGTTCGCTGGCTCTTGTCTCGGGGCCGATTCCGCCGCCTTCCTCCCCCGGGGCGCCCTCGGGGTCCCGCCGCGCCACGCTCGCCACCAGAAGCTTATTTCCAGACGCGGTGTCAGGGACGCGTCCCCGAATGTGGAGCCAGGGGGGGTCGCCGGGAGGCTTTGCAGAGAGAACCCCCCAACGAGCCCCCCTCCCCTGCTGTGAGGCCGCGCGAATTACAGTCCCAGCTGGGCCGCGTGCCCGGGACGAGGGACCTGGCCCTCGGAGCCTCACTTGCTTGAGTTGTAAATGGGATCAGATTTGCACCTCTCTTATTGGGTGCCAAGGATACAATAAAATGAAATGTCTTAACACAGCACACGGGCTGGGCCCCCGGTGAGCACAGGGGGAGGGCCTGGCCTGACAGGCGGCTTCCCCTTCCCGGGGAGGCCTGAGCACCAGAGCATCCTTGACCCCTGCGAGCTGCCAGAGATGGTCCACAGCTGTCGAAGCAGGTCCCCGGGCAGGGCGGACACAGAGCCTCAGGACAGTCAGGCCTTCCTTGCCTTTCAAGTTCCCTCAAGAGATTCTCTGAAGGCAGGACTTGGGGGGTGGGGTGGGGTGGGGGGGTTCCTGCTGCCTCCTCCCCGATGTATTCCACCCACCTTGCTGCTGGTGGAGATGGTTCACCCGGAAACACAATCAGAGATTGTGGGAAAGATGGGTGATGGCACAGAAAGAGAAGTGAGCTGCAGACGGTCCGGTTCTGGTTCTGAAAGGTGCAGGCCTCCGAGAAGGCGAGGAGCGCAAGGAGGGAAAAGGATGCATGTGGAAGAGGGTGGGTCTCTGGGTGCGCTTCATGGGTTGCACAGAACCCTGGTCCCTCTCAACAGGTGGGACACTCATATAGGACTGGTGACTGTTCTGGGTCTGCCGCACGGTGCCCTTCCTGGCAGACATGTGCTGGCCTGGTCTCATGTGATAGCCTCGGCCCTGCGTTACAAGTGTTGGGAAATTTTTTTTTTTCGTATGGTTAAGTTAGTTATGAAGCTTTGCTTTGTGAATTCCAAACCTAAACTGCTGCCATTCTTCTGGTGCCAATCTCTCCTTTGCTCCTCCTCTCTTCTCTGCCTGTTGTAACACAATGCATCCTTCAAGGCCTTTCTTTCCAATGTCCCTGCGTCCCTGAAATCACCACCAACTCTCCATTTGCTTTTGCCCTCTTCTGACCCTCTCCCCCCCACACCCCCAGAAGCATTTGTATCTGCCTCTCTTATTGTGCTTATTGCATTCTCTAGCCTAGTCCTTGTCTGAACGTCTTTGGTCACCACTCAATTTAGTAGCTTCTGTGCTATGATTTGTAACAGACGAAGCTCAGGTTCTAGAGGTAGAATGACCCCGGTGTAGCCAGTTCCCAGCAATTGGAAACTGGCTAGAGAAGTCAGCTTCCTTGGCCTCACTGTCCTCATCTTTAAAAGTAGGTATGAAACCCTGTCCCTGGCCAGATTGTTGGGGCTAAATAAGAGTCTCTGTTCTGCAAACTCCCCTCTCTTTCTGCTGAACATAAAATTGATTTTCAAATTAATGTAAATTTGTTATCAGAGGAGTCCTTGGTAACAACAACACTTGGTAGTGTTATTGAATGACCGTATATGCTTATTTTAAATACACCAAAATGTCTCAAGTCCCAGGTGGTGGCCCGTATAACTACCTTTTCTCCGTCCTCTTGAAAGTTTTAGTCAGTATCTTTGTGTTTGTTGCAAATGAATTATATTTGTTTTAATGAAACTACCAACAAATATCAGGACCAACCTGTTTAACTATTCCTGGTAACAAATACAAGGAAAATTTTGGCAATACTTAAATTGAAAACATGGAGACACGCTGCCTCAACCAACACACTCCATTGGGATCGATAGGCATATTTCTTCAAATATGACAATTTCGACCCACATATAATCAGTATGGCTAGATGAAAATGACTAAACTTCGGTAGTTGCATTTGGAATCAGGTACCTGATATTAGCATGTGACTTCTGAAGTCAGCCCTTTCATTTACTCCTAAATCTAATGGGCTTTTGTGCCACTCCTTGAAAACATGTAAGCAGAACCTGGGGCAGAGAAACCACCCCTGCGTATAGCAAAGAATGTGGCACCAGCTGCCTAAAGACCATCCACAACACACTTCTGTTCTACTGTTCTGTCAGTAATGGGACCTGGCTTTTTTCTTCTTGAGGCCTCAGCTTCTTCATCTGGCTGATGGGGATCCCTGAGTGCCACACTGCTCTCATAGTCCTCACTGTTTGCTTCTGTGCCTCAGCCTTGCCGCATTGCATTTGTGTCAAGTTCCTCATTTGAGCAAGCCCTAGAAACAGGATGTCTTCTCTAACTTGACAATTCCAAGGATTAAAAAAATCTGTATTAAACAGGGGAAAAGTTGAGAAGACACAAAATAAGGAAGTCCCTGTGACCCGTTCTTCTGGAGGCAAGAAGCAACTCTTCTGAGATGAGAGACTTGTGTGGGTTGCCTGTCCCTGAGTGAGGCCTTTCAGGGCAGGTGTGCCCATCTGAGAGCCACCAGCATATACCCAGGGGCTGGGCAGGTGGCGGCCCTGTGAACCCAGAACCTATCTAAAGTGGGCGGGCAGTTGTTACTCTGCTTGTCATCAGCCAGAATGTAGACTCAGTTTTGCCAGAATTCTTGAGTTTTCAAGAGAAGCTGGAAATATTCAGATATTTCAAAGTTGGCAACTAGTTCAAATTTTTGATAAATATGGTGTGAGTTGAACAAAATATGTTTGTTGGCTATATCTGGCCAATGTGCTGTTCATTTGCATCCTCTGCTATATATATACATATATATATATATATATATGTATATATATAGCAATGTCTTTTTGAGGCCTGGGCTTATAGCATGTAGTAGGTGTGCAATAAATATTTGCAGCGTGAATACCACTCCTGATGGAGAACGGTTCACAGCCCGCCTGAGCTTTAAATGGAATTCTCAAAAGCCACACAGAGATCAGTAACAACCTTTTTGTGTTGGATTCAGAGTCCACTAATGGCTGTGAAAATTTTCCAATATTTATATCCTGATAAGACTCCCTCAAGTTAATAATTCTATTAAATACAGAAGACCCTTTCCTTGGGAAACTAATTCTCACAAGAAAATTTTCCCCAGTGGAGACAAATGAACTTGAAAAAAAAATTGTTTTAATTAAAAAAAAGTATTTTTAATCATGGGATCATTGTATTAAAAAGAAAAGAAAAACCTTTAGCTATGGAGGTTTGGGCACTGATGATGGGAAGAAACAGCATATTACAGCAGGGCAGGTGGGTAGTTGCCTCCCACCTGAGCCCATCAGTAGCCTGGAGGAGGAGCCAACCCTGGGGCTGTTTGCAGGAAGACTGTGTGAGGGCCAAAGGGGCAGGGCTTTTGACATGTCAGGGTGGGCAGAGAGCTGTGGCTCTGTCAGAGGCCTTCTGAGGTGGCCTCGCCTGAGTCCTCCACATTCCTTTGAGGACAGTGTCGGGAAACACCAGGAAGCAAGAGTCACATTTGCTCTGTCACCTCCAGGCCCAGGCACAGACACCTGGTGGTGGCAGGTCTGGGCACATCTGCAGCTTGGCGAGGCATTGGAGCCTGACTAAGCAGCATTGGGGCCAAGCTGCACCCCCCACACACACACACACAGCTGCCAGCTGGGGGGCAGCCGGCCTGCCACAGGCCTGGCCCAGGTGTCGCAACTTCTTCCCTCCAGCCCCAGGGCTGCTCCCTATATATAGAGAGAGGAGATGAGGCCATTCCAAAGGTGGCACATGGTTTTGGTGGCATAGAACTATTTCTGTTCCTCCTCCAATCACACAAGGCCAGGGGTCGAAGACACCAAAATGCTGCAGATCCTGCTACACAGAGGGGAATGCACTGTGCCTTGCATTTTCGGTTTTGGCAGCCAAGATGGCCAAAATCGAGGGGATGTCAGTGAGGAAGAGTGATCAATACAATTGTAAATTGCAAACTGAGAACATACTAGGCCTGATTCTAAACCCCTCCCCTGAATGTGTCCGCCAGTGATACAACCTGCGAGTGTCAGGGGCGCCCTCTGCAATCAGGAAAGAACACTCAGCAGTCACACGGTGAAAGCTTAGGATGGCTCTTTCAGATGTAATGTTTGGAGAAAACATTGCAAGTTTGGCTACCATTGTTTTGATACATCTGAGGTATGTGAAGTTAGCTCCTCATTTAGTCTGTCCTCGATGGCCTTTAAACAATCAATGACAGTGGTTGTTCAAAGTAGGCTGAGGCCTGTCTTCCTAACAGCTCATTCTCTCATCACCAAGGCAGTTGGAGGAAAATATTACAGGTAGACTCCTCCCTGGACACTATATTTAGTACTGCAATTACATTTCTGAACTCAAGGAGCTATATTTCTAATTACAGTATAGAAGAAATATTTAGTTGAAAACCACCCAGACTGGCACTTTGCATATTGAATTGATGAACTGGGGTGGGTTTTCTGAGGACAGGACAGGTACTCACTACTTGGATAAGTTTTGGGAGGCTGGTGAACATGTATCTGAAGAAAACTTTTAAGGCTCATTATACCTTGGAACATGGTGTCTTCTGCAAATGTAATGATCCATTATCCAAGTTGAAAGAGAAAATATTTGGGTTACTATAATTGAAAATTCCAAATTAGATCATATTGCTTTTGGAAATTGGAAGGGAAAATGGGATATAGGATGGATTTTAAATCATTCTCAATTAATAACTGATATCAAACTTTACAAACATTTCTCGGGGGGGGGTGGTTTCAGTGTATTCTTAGGGAAAGAGCTGTGAAAAAAACAAATGTAAAGTTACCCATTTTGTTAAGTTTTTGAAAAAGTAAAACCATCTTTAAATGTTTGATTTAGCAAATTTAGAGGAAATGTATTCCTCTTTGCAAAGCTTATCTCTGATATTGAATAAAAATTACTTAGTAATCCAGAGTCTATGCATAAAGAAGGATTGTAGCAGACACTATGCTGTAATTGCCTCTGCAAATTCCATTTCAGTCCTTCCCTAGCATGTAGCAGCCAGGTGCTCTGGGTAGGTACCCAACCCCAGTCCCACAGGTGATTAGTTCAGGTAACCCATGCTTAAACCAGTTGGCACCAAGGTATTTTCCTGGCTACAGGGATTGGTTGGTTTCAGGGTGGTCCAATCATTCAGAGCTCAGGACTTTTGTTTGATTGTTTGACATTTTTGACTTCTTACAACAATGGTTATGAGAAGTCAAGTTCTTTTTTCGCAGTTGCGAGGAAGGAAACATGTAACCGCTGGCAGCCATTTGTGAATAATAGAGGAAACTCAGAAGGGGAACAGAACTGATACACTGGGACAAGTAGAGTTGAGAAAATTATAGAGAAATTTAGCTGAAGCTCTGAAGTCTTTGTTTGGCATTTTTAGATTTGTAAACGATTAAATCACTTTTATCATTTAAACCAATTTGAGATTCCCCCCCCCCTTTATTTTCAATAGAAAGCATGCCAACTGATATAGAAACTTACAGTCGGTTTTACTGGAAGATTATTTTGTGTTGAAGGAAAAATGAAATACCAGGGGTCCTCAGTTGTAATAGTCTTTGTTCATTTGTTCATTTCTAGATGACATTGGTGATAGAGGGTTAGGAGACAATCTCCTGACGCAGGCCCTCAATCCACAAACCCTGGGCAGAGTGAGCAGATTCTTCCAATCAAAGCACGTTGATGCTGTAGTCATGATTTTCTCCTTGATCTTAAGTAAAATATTTTCCAGTAGTGCACTGACCTACCTACTTTGATTTTCGAAGACGCATGTCTTCATTGGCTTTTGAGATTTCAGAAGGAAAGGACTGTTGATTTTTACTGTATTTAGCACAGTGCTCTTCAGTACATAGTAGGTCCTTCATAAATGTGGGCATTACCTATAGATGTATAAATGAAGAGATTTAAACATATGTGCCTGACTCGTAGCTTCTTAAAAGTACCTTCTTGTAAATGGCATAATTGAAGACTTCTAAAAATGTGATTGCTAACTGCACTTGGAAATCCACTTTGTTGAACTGTGGCTTCTAACACCTTTTCTCCAACACCAAATCAATTTGGATACCAACATTTCACAGAGGTGTGGCTTTTCATCCTCAAATTACAGCACAAGTTTTAACAGGCCAGTTTTGTCTGTCACCAAGAGTTTAGTAACTAACAAAATGTCCCAGCACTAATGGTTTATCAAAAGGCCCAGTAAGCAGGTAAGAGACTTTATACAGGAAACAGACCTGGTTTGCTTGTTGAAGAAACTCATTTAAGGAAGCATCCTGGTTACATGTTATGCTCAATTTGGGCCCAGTTACTAAAGTTCAATCTAAGTCTGCCAAAGGGAGACCAAAAGCAAGTCCTGGGCACAGATCCTATAACCAAAATCCAGTGAACCGTCTTAATGTCCATTGTAGGATCACGCACCTCCGAATCATTTTCACAGCCCTGGGTATTTTGCAAAAGCCTGTGCTACACATGCGTTAATAAAAGTGAGTGGTTTTCCTGGGAGTCTGAAACAGGGTGCTTAACAGCTGGTGAGTAACCTGCGAGTCATGCCCGTGGTGACAATTTCGCTTTGTTCTGTGGGAGTAGGAGAGGCAGAGTCAGGACACGGATCGCTCTCCATGAGTGTTGGGAAAGCAAGGTCCGTACATTCAAAGAGGAGAATGTTCTCTTTATCTGAGGTGGCTGCCAAGTCTTAAATAGTAAAACATGTAGGTGTACTTGAGTAAAGAGAAGGCACTGACGTTTCAAAGATAACTTGACCGAAGGAAAGAAAAAAGAGGAACTGGGTTATTTGGCAGGGATGTCAGTTTACCTCTGGAAAGGTAATCTTTTTTAGAACCTCGGTGTCCTCAGATCCTGACAGAAGGGTCCGCACACATCCTCACACTTGCGTTTCTGCAGAGCAGGCTTTCTGCCTGAGCCTCCCCTCTCACTTTCTCTCTTCAGGACACCCCTAATGGATTGCAGATGTCCCATTTGGTTAGAAGCACGTTTCAGATACATCTGCCCTTCTTGCTTTTATGCAAAAAACACCTGCAAATCTTTATCTTTGGTTAGATTTACCACACATTTTGAAGCTTTGAAATTTTGGTCCAGTGGGAAAGAGGAGGATGTCACCACCCTCCTTCTTAAGTTGGATTCCATAACGGACAAGAGCCTTCGGGGGAGATGTTTCCTTTTTTTTTTTTTTTTCAGGAAAATAGTCAGGAAGGCTTGAACAGCCTCAGACCTACTTAGCTGAAGGCTAATTAATATCTTTAATCCTATAGAGTCTGTGGAAAATCTGTGGTGACTATGGGTAGACAGCTATAGGTGTGTGTGTGTGTGTGTGTGTGTGTCTGTCTGTCTGTCTGTCTGTCTGTCTGTCTGTCTTCCTGATTTTCTGAGTCTTAACAGAGAAGATGAGATCACAGCACCAGAAGAGGAGAGAACAATGAAATGTTGGCAGACTGGTGAGGATAGTTACAGGGCCAGCTTCTGTGGATATGCCTCAAAAATATATGTGATACATTTCAAATTAGTGAATAAACCCCTTCTAGGCCACAAGGAAGATTCTTAACTACTCCTTTTATTCGTTTAACTTTCAGATATTCCATTCCAGCACCCGAGGAATGACAAATACCATTTGAATCGTTTTGAGATAATAAAATAGTAAAATCATGAGTTGCCTCCAGGAAAGTTGGGAAAGACATCGACATTCAGTGTGGTTTTGTAAGGAGGTGGGAAACTTTGGCTAGCGGAACACTAACTGTGTAACTTTGAGTAATACAATTCACCTTTTGGAGCTTCAGTTTTCTCATCTGTAAAGTGAGAGAGAGAGTCAAGTCATTTGTTTACTCCACAAATAACTATTAATACCGAGTGCCTTCTATGTGCCAGACACTGTACTGGTCCCAGTCTCTGTCCCTCAGAGGCACTGTTACTTCCTGGCCATTTCCCTCCATTCACTGCTGACAGTGGGGATTGGCCTAGAACTTTCCACCTCACCTGGACCTTCGTAATTCCTGGATTTCAATGTCCATGTGGTCTGCTCATCCAGTGATTTAGCACTACAGTGCTTGGACTGCCTTGAGTTTCCACTTTGCTTCCCTTTCTCACAACTTTATTCACACTTCAGTGTGTTTTGAACCTATAGAGACCTTCGGTTTCCTGACTCCTCTTGTTCCTCTATCAGTCTCCTCCTGGCCTCCCTTTCTTACCTGTGGAGTCAGAACCCCATTTCTGTTGTTCAGATTACTCTCTCTCGTGACCCATAATTCCCTGATGCCCCCATCCTTCTGCAGCATCCAATGACCAGAGTCTAAACCTGGTTCAATACTATCATCAGCCTCCTCAGCTTCAGTATGCACACTGAGTGTTGACAGACAAGCAAAATGATGAGGGAGCTGGTGTGACCACAAATTCCAAGCCTCTCCCCCAGTGAAACATTTCCATGGACATCTCCCCCTTTTATTTTCCTCAGCGATTTAACCAAAATACATGCACACCCATTTTTAACCTCTCTTCCTCCAGTCCAAGAGGATGATGTTCCTCCCCTTACCTCCACCAAGAATAGCCTCTGGGACCCTATTCGTAATCATCTCTCTTTATTGTATCTTCAAAGTCTCCCTTTGATCTAGTTCTTTTGGGCTGAGCCTATACACATTTTTAACTCTCTCCATTATTAAGGGGGGGAAAACACCCTTATAAGGGACTATTATTACATTGATAGATTCCCCTCCTGGCTCTCCTAGGAGTCACACTGCTGTGCAGTCCCCTCCCATGTGAACTCCATGCTTGACCATGTAATCTGCTTTGGCTAAAAGGTCATTAGCAGTTGTGATGCAAGCAGAGGCTTGGGAAGTGCTCGCATACTGAGCCTGTCTTTCTTGGAATACTCCCTTTTGGAGCCCAGCTGCCATGTCATGTGGAAATTCAGACTGTCCTGCAGGAGAGCATGGCCATGGGAGAGGCTCTGGAACCAGAGAGACCACCTGAGGGAGAGGTTCTGCGACCACATGGAGAGAGAAGCTGAGGGTCCCAACTGGCCCGGCCAGATCATCCACGGGCTGAATGCAGCCCCGAGAGCGGCCAGTGGAGAGAGTACTCTGTTAATTGATAGAGTCCTGAGAAATAATAAATACTTGTGGTAAGTCCTGAGTTTTAGAGTGGTTCGGTATACAACACACATATCTGGAACAACCCTGAGAACAAAAACCAGAACGTTCCCTTGATCTCTCCCCTTCTCCACTCTTTCTCTTCTTGTCCAAGCTTTTCATAGTTGTCTACACTTGCAGTCTCCATTCCTCGATTTCTAATCTAATGGGCACCCTTCAGATGTTGGCACTACCCCTCTCTGCCGCGTTAGTCCCCGTGGACCACAATTTCCACAGCATCTCTTCCCTTGGTTCTCCACATTCGTCTCTCGCCAGACATATCCCATGTCCTTCAGGGGTTCCTCTTCCTCCTCTGCCCTTTTCATGCTCCTTACCCATCTGCTTTCTGTTATATCTCACATGTTGCCCCATTTGCTTTAGACCCTATGGCTACAATATGGAAAACAGTATGTGTAGTCCTAGGTCTGTAAACCAGTGAGGTGCATAGCATGGCAGCCTCCATGCCTCCACCCCCAGCTCCGCTGCCTGTGGAGTAGCCTCGCCCACTGACGTGGGACACTGCTTCCCACACCTCCCTCTTGGGTAATCCTTACTCTTCCTCTAGGTTTCGTTCAAGCACACTGTCCTCCAAGAAGTCTTTGCTGAGAGCCCAGCATCCTCTTGTCATGCTGGGCTAGAGGTCCCCACTCCTTGCTGTACTCTGAGGATGTTTCATTTGCATTTAACACATTTTAATTGTTCTGTAACTGTCCCCTCCCGCTTAGACTCTGAGCTCCTTGATAGCAAGGACCATGTCTCCTAATTCAGGATCTCCCAGAGTTTGCACAGTATGCGGTGTATCATGTGTGCCCAGTAATAGGGGTTCAATAAAGGACCCTTGAAGGAATGACTTGTAGCCAGTGTCCTGTGGAATCTCATTCCATTTGAAATTTTCATATCTATATTTATAAGGGAATTCGGCCTGTAATTGTGTGTACGTAACTCAAAGAAGTTTCGAGTCCATGGGCATGTTTATTTTGTAAAATAATGGGTAGCTTCCCGTTTTCCACAATGCTATGCAAAAGGTTTTCTAACCTGGAAGTTATCTGTTCCTCTAAAATTTGACAGCATTCACCTCTATATTCACTGTTTTCTAATCCCTGATGGGAGTAGAGGTTTTATTTTTATAATTTTTAAAATTCGTTGTCTTCCATTACTCTCTCCAAGTTTCCTGGTTCTTCTACTTTTTATTATTTTATTTATTTTTAGGGAGAACTGTCCATCTCTGTACTATTTTTATTCAATAACACATAATTATGTGCAGTTACATAATAATTTAAAAACATATAGCTACTGTTATGTCAATTTTCTCAATTCTAACTTTGCTTTCTTTTTTTCTCTTAATTAGATTTGCCACTCTATTGTCTATTTTATTTGTTCCTTTAACAAGTCAGCTTCTTTTTATTTTTATTTCCTTACTCTTATTTTCCTTAGGATTTCTTTTGAGTTCTATTTCTAGAAACTTAAGTTGAATGCTAAATTCTTTTTAAAAAGTCACTTCATGCTATAAATTCAACTCTGAGTCCATCGTTAGCCGCATTTTCTGTTTTCTTATATATTTCCATAACCATTTTCTAAATCATCTCTTATTGTATGATTATTTTGCTTTGAGCCAGATGTTACATAATGCTTTCCAATTTATTAATGACTTTTTGTCTTACACTACATGATTCCTCACTTTAGTACACTATTAAAGATTATAGCTAATTTTAGTTTGTACTTTGAATTTATTGAAAGGGTCTTATATAAAAATAATTTGTGTTTCTGCTTATAAAATATAATCTACAAATTCCAACTTAAAACTATATTGTTCATAATCTCTAATTCTTTTTTGGTGCATATTCTCTTTAATCTGTCACAACCTAATGACAGTGAATTTAAACATTTTCACTGCAGTCGTGTGTGTGTGTGTGTGTGTGTGTGTGTGTGTGTGTGTGTGTGTGTGTTAGGGTTAGGGCTTGGGAGTACTGCAAGGCTGCTTGCAGGGTGGTGCTGACATATAGATAACATAAAAGGGATTAAAAATACTAAGGTAGAAAAAGTTACATAAATGTCCTGTACTTCCCGTATTGTTACACTTACTATTGGTGCTGTAATTCCTTGTTTGTATTCAAATATCGACATTGTTCACCAAGTATCCCAGTATGTGCTCAATAGATATTTGTTTACCGAATAGGTAGACACTGTTGGCTTCTTGTTTTAAACCAACCTGAGATTCCTTGTTCTCTAAAACGGTGCCTGATCTAATTGCTACTCTTGCTCTGCCTTTAGAGATTTCATTACATGCTTTCTCGGTGTTTCTTTTCTATGTTTGTGCTGACATATGGAATATGTTACACTGACTTTTGGATATTTTGACGCCAATCACCCTATAGTTAATCCTAGTAATAATTTCTTAAAACATTTTATAAATTTTTAGTTCTGTGCTTAAAACTCGTATTTTTTTACTCCTTTTCATGGAAAAAAGAAATATTATGTCCTTCCGAGCTCCCCTCTTCTTTCTCTTTCTTCTCCCATTTTTCTAAAATCTAAAATGTAATCAACAATATTAGTTACATATCACCACATAACAAATTGTCCTAAAATTTAGTGGCTTCAAACAACAAACATCTATTATCTTGCAGGATGTCGCTTAGGTGTGCTCTGGTCAGGGTCTCTAATAAGACTGCAGTCGAGGTATGGGCTGGTTGCTGCAGTCATCACAAGGCTTAACTGGGAGAGAATTTGCTTCCAAGCTCACTCATGAGGCTGTTGGCAGGTGTCAGTCAGATCCTGACTGGCTGTTTGCCAGGGTTATCAGTTTTTTGCCACATGGGTCTATCCATAGGGCAACTCACAACATAGCAGTACGTCCGTCAGAGAAAGCAAGAGACAACAAGAGACGGATAGCAAGGTGGAAGCCAGAATCTTTCTGTACCCTAATCTCGGAGGTGACATCCCATCACTTCTGCCGTATGTTGTTAGAAGAGTGTCACTAGGTGCAGCTCACATAGCAGGGTAGGAGATTTCACACCTATGGGAGCCCTCTTAGAAGATGCCTACCACAATATGAAACTTCATCTTTTTATTCTTTCAAAATGTTTTTTCCTTTTGTTGCAATATCTGTACCAATTATTTAGACATCAGTAACACTCTTTCCCTGTTACTGGTAAAAACCTAATGTATATTTTCACACCTATCTCCATAGCTTAATTTCAATAGCAGTCACTATTTCTTTTCAATCATAACTTCCCATTTAATGGTTCTTTCACTAAGTCTGACTACGAAGATTTGAATATTCTTGAAGAAGATCTGCATAAACAGCACTGAACTTATTAATGTTTTTGAGTCTCTGCAAATCTTAGAATATCTTTCTGTTTTCCTTATATATGAACAACTGGTGGCTAGAAATGAAATCCTGTGTGTCATGTCTACATTTTAGAGGACTGTAGATGTTTCTCCTTTCTCTTTCAACATATTTCAGAAGAGGTATATGAGGCAAGCTTAATTTTTAACCCCTTTCCTCCTTCTCCAACTGATTATCAGATTGTAAGTATATTTTCCCCTTGAATAAGAATAGCTACACTAAGAATATGCCAGAATATGTATTAATATTGTTTCCTTTTTATTGATCTTATCTGGGATAAGGTAAGCCCTCTTGTTTTCCAATGCCAGGTTTTTTTCCTCCCAAATTCTAAGAACTTTGATGATTAATTCTTAACCAGTTGTTCCTTCTTTATCAGGAATGTTTTAGTTACAGTTTGGCTGTCAGGTCAGCGTCCTGTTCTTCAAACGACAGTCTTCTTTTGCGTCACTTAAAATATTTTATATTGGTTTATTCTGCATTTGGTATATCGTTCTTGACATTATCATGTATTTGGATAAACAGGTTCTATGTAGTTTTCATTCCGCTTTTATCGCTTTTAATGAAGCTATTATGGGTATGATTTTGTTGCATTCTCTTTTAATGCTGACCTGTTCATTGATTGACATAATGAATTCCTTTATCTCATTGGAAACGTAAGGCAGCTTTATCTTTAAGCTAACCTACTTGAGAATGAAAATGTTCCTTTGGGATCTTAACGTATTCTTTAGTGCTACACATTTTTTTCATAAATCCCATGTTTCTTTTTCCTCTGAGTTTGAGTTTTTCTGAAAGTCTTCACTGTTTTTGTCTGGAAGACCTGAGGGACTAGATTGCTTAAAAAACCCACATCCCATGATTCATTTGAAGATGGAGAGCTCTCCTTGGGACTAGTGCCAAAGGTTCGATCAAAAGCCTGCCAACGACTCCCTTAGGAAGTGCCTGGATCTGAAAATGAAGAATGGACCAGGAATAGCTGCAGGTTAGCTAACCTAAATCTTTTTTGAAATAAGACGAGTATAAATCAATCAATAGATGCAGGTCACTCATCCCCCTTCTGCCGAGTGGCTGAACAAAGAAAGTCTAGAGCAGATCAAGTTCTTCCTTACTAATGCAGGTGAATTATGTCTTTGTTTTGCCTATCTTTCAATGTTTCCTCTTTGTCTTATGCATCTTCAGGTAACTTCTGGCCCAAAGTTACACTGCACAGTTAATCTCTGATACACTTTCCTCTATTTTGAGCATTCTGTCTTTGCACCCATTTCATCCCTTTGGTTCACTTTACTTCTTGCTGAAGTAAATCCTTTGGTAGCCTTTGCAGTGAGGATCTGTGAATGGAAAAATGCCCTCAGAGTTTGTAAATCTGAAAAAGCCTTTATTTTGCCCTCACTTGTGAGTGATAGTTTAGCCATGTGAGGAACTCTGAACTGAAGGTTTTTGTCCTTGAGCACATTGATGACATTAGCCTGTTAGAACCCTTTTGGCTTCTGATGCTATTGATGAGTGGTCCACTGTAGGTGGACATCATTGTGTAACAGGTAAGCTGCCTTGCCTCTTACATAGCTTTAATTTCTTTTCCTCTTTATCCTTGATTTTCTGCAGTTTCATAATGATGTGTCTAGCAATAATTTATTTTCAGTCATCCCACGCAGTGTTTGCTGCATTCTTTTAGTATGAAGAAAAATTCTCAGCCAACATTTCTTCCACTATCACTCTCCCCCATTTTCGCTATCGTCTTACTCCAGACTACGATTAGACATACGCTGGAACCTCTCTGCATTATCTGGGCTTCTGAACTGCTCTTTCTTATTTATGTTTATCTTTCTATGCTCGATCCTGGGTATATTTCTGGTACTGTCTCTCAATTTGCTACTTTTCTTTTTGTCCAATATAGAGGAGTCCTTTTTACATTAATAAACATATTTTTCAATTCTAAGTTTTATATTGTAAGTTCTTTTTCATGTTCCTCTGTTCTTACTTCATGCCTCCCTATTTTGTTTCATAACTTTTTATTCTTTTATGAATGCTAGTCATTCATTTATCTCTTTAAAGATCCTAAAATCGTCATTTAAAACTCATTTTCAGAAAGTTCAATTATTGTCATTTCATCTGGAATGAATTTATCTACTCATTGTTGATTTAAAACTTAATGTAAGGGTAGGGACCATCTAGGATCACTGTATAAAACTTAAGATTAAGGAGGACTTCCTTACCCATTAAAAAAGCCTGAAAAAAACCCGCTAAGACTGCCACCTAGACTTTAAAAAAAGCCACATACCTATGGAGGTGGGAGAAGCTCCACCTTGTATTCGGGACCTGAGAACAGCCATCTCATTGCTCGGTGTTTGGAATTATGCCATTTTGCAATGATGCTGGCTTTGGTTCCTCATCTCTCATGTGGTACTTTTGAACCTAACACCTCTGCTTACCACTCGTGAGCTTGTAGTTCTGATAAATTATGGTCCATGTGGGTGCTTATTTCCTTTTTGAGTATGGCTATATATTTTTAGTGTTCTGTTTTTACATTTTATTTATCATGGTCATGTGATTAGAGTAGGAGAGGAGCTCAAAGTGTGCCCTGAACTCAGTTTTGACCAAGTCCTGCTTTCAATGCTTACACTTGACCCTGAACAATGTGTGAGCACAGGGCACTGATCTTGTGCAGTTAAAAATTTGCGGATAACTTTTGACTCCCCCAAAACTCAGTTGCACCTTGGGGGACTCGTTCCAGGTCTCCCCACAGATGCCAAAATCCACAGGTGCTCAAGTCCCCTACATAAAATGGTGTACATCAGTACAAACAGTTGGCCTCCACATCCGCAGACTCACAACTGGATTGAAAATAGTTAGTTATTTATTGAAAAAAATCTGTATATAGCTGGACCTGTGCATTTGAAGCCTGCGTTGTTCAAGGGTTAACTGTGATTTATATCGGAAGTTCAGTATCCGTTTCATATCTTTAGTGTCGCTACATCTCAATAACATGTTCTGATTTCCAAGAACAGTTTTAAAGTTCCTTTACAACAAGCAAGTGTTAGATGTGATTCTTTAATTTTGAATTTCTGTTTTATTACCTGTATTGAAAATTAGCATAATCATATTGCACATTATCCTCCCAACCACAGCTTCTGTCTAAATGTAAATGCCTTATGAATCTTTGAACTGTGGCTATATTTCAGGGGACGTGGCTTTATATTAAACAATTACCCGTGTAAGTTATTTCCAGCTCACATTTTTTGTTTATATAGATTTGGTTGATTCTCTCAGACCGAGATGTTTATTGATGACTTTGCTCCAGCTCATGCAGTGCTGGGGCCTGGGAGCCATCAAGTGCACTAGACACAGGGCAGCTGAGGCCTCGGAACCCAGGGAGGCTCTGGACCTCACCATGCACATGTACATTACGCAAACATCTGTGTGACGGCCAGAACAAAGTGATGACATGGGGAGAGGAGCGATGAAGTCCCTGCTGATGACTAGGGGAAGGATATGAGGTGACGGTCACTCATAACCTCTCCTTTCCATCCCATAGTCACCGAGGTATAATTGCAACTTCTCTTTGTTTGCTTGGCCCCAGGGTGTGTGTGTGTGTGTGTGTGTGTGTGTGTGTGTGTGTGTCTATGTCCTCCTCCACATTTATGTACCTGTAGCTGCAAGGGAAAACTTTTCAGAGAGCTGTCTTATACCCATGGTCCCACCCTAAAGGAAGGACTCCTTTCCAGGGTTTAACATGAGCTGCTCAGGGAGCCCAGAGCTGAAGGACATTGGGAGAGAAAGGGCTCTCGGGCTCATACTAGGAGCTAAATCCAGACTTCAATGGCCAGTGAAGCTGAGTAAAGAGAATTGCATCCTGGTTTTGTGAGAGCCTCTAGGGTCGTGCAGCCAGGAGGACTGGTCTTACTGAGCCAGGCTGTGCATATTCGGAGACAGATAATGACACAGAATGAGGGGGAAATGTGCCCATGACAAATAGCGCTTTATCACTCCTCATTCACTCATTTTGGTGGTTTAAAGTGGGACGAGTCAGGCGTATAAAGTCTTCAATGCCCAACTTGACACTTGTGCTATGTGCAAGACAGAGAAGGGATTTGTTTCATATTCCTACATTCTGGGGACATGATATAAACCTTGTTTCCTATTCTGCTGATCTTTCTATACTGGAGTTGAATGGGTAAACAAAATGTGATATCATATATATATATATTATATATACATAAAAATGGAATATTACTTCACCTTAAAAAGGATGGCAATCCTGTCACACCCTACCACATAGATGACCCTTGAGGACAATATGCTAAGTGAAATAGCCAGTCACCAAAAAGACAAATTCTGTATGATTCCGCTTTTTATATGAGGTACCTAAGAGTGGTCAACTTTATAGAGGCAGAAAGTAGAATGGTGGATAGCTTCAGGGGATTGGGTAGAGGGAGATAGGGAGTTGTTGTTCTCAATGAGTATAGAATTTCAGTTTTGTAAGATGGAAGAATTCTGGAGATGGATAGTGGTAATGGTTGCCCCCAAATGTGAATATACTTAATACTGCTGAACTGTGTACTTAGACATGGTTAATATGCTAAATTTTATATTATTTTTAACACTCCCCCACCCCCAAAGAAAACGTACAATAAGGTCATTATGACAAAGCAAGTGGGCTTCTATGGGAGGGAACATATAGTAGGGGGACCCTGCCTAATCTTGTGTCAGTCAGGGAGGTCTCCCTGGAGGAAGTGGCCTCTAAGCCAAGACCCAAGGGATGAATGAAGTTAACCATAAAAGAGTGTAGAGGGTAGGGAGCTGAGAGGGCTCTGGACTATGACTAGGTTCAGCAGCCACCATACAGTCCTTAATAAATCATGTGTGGGTTATGACAGTCAACCAGCTTCCTGCTTTCAGTTTCTTTCCACCTACATACCAATGCCAGGTTAATTTTTCTAGAACACCACCTGGATCATGTCACCCTCCCACCTTCCTACTTAATCCTTCCAGAACTTTTTTCTTTTGTCTGCTGAATAAGCCCTCTGCCTTGCACTCAAGGCCCTCTTCACCTGGCCTCACCTGGCTCTCCAGGCTTACTCTTCTGTTACTCCTCCTGTGAACTCTGGCACCAGCCATGTCCTTCTATCATTGTTCCCTGCACTTGGCTTATTAGTTTCTGCCCCAGCACCTTTGCTTATGTCATTCCTCCTGTCAGGAATACGCTCCCTTTTCTCCCCCATGTCCTGATCCCGGAAGGAAGGGAGGGAGGGAGGAAAGAAGAAAGGAAGAGCTCCTTTCACTCCTCAGAGAGCATTCCCTTTCTGGATTCTGTACCATGTTACTTAGTGTTGGCTTTCTTATCCTATAACTTCCCCCTTCCCTTCCCCCACCTCCATACATATTACCCAGGAATGGAATCTTACTGCAGCCTGAGTCCCTAGTGCTTAGTGCCACGTCCAAGGGACTAACAACACTCGCTGGTGTGCAAACAGTCATCCACTAATAATCAGTCCATTATGGTCAGCAGCTTATCACCAGCCAGTGGGAGCTGGCAGCCCCAAGGCTGATGGCCACCAGGGCAGCTGCCTGTTTTCCCTCAGCCCCGAGCCAGGAGCCCACCTCCAGCACCGTTCCATCTACTCCTGACATTCTTGAGCTGAACATCCCCTGACCAGGCCCTCCAGATGCTTAGCAGGATTATCTGCCTAACAGACAGCCCTCCCAGGAGAGTGACTTCATCCAGGGATGCAGGGGCAGTAACAAGCACAAAGGCACATTTTCCTGAAGGCCAGAGGACACGCTGGCTGGGGGCGGTGGTGGGGAGGGTCGGGGGAATCAGGTGGTGGCCTTGCGCGCCTTACAAGCAAAGCAAGTGGTTTCACTCGGGAGCAAAGCCGCTTTTGCAGACTGGAGTTTTGCACAGCAACTCACTGCCTAACTATTCATTGGCAAATGCAGGCCTCCTCCGTCGTCATGGCTGGGGAGGAGAAGTGGGGGGCGGGCGTGAGGAGGCGCAGGGGTTGGGAAATCCACCTGGATGCCATCAGTCTTGCCAGAGTAAACAGAGCTGACAGGAGTGCTTGCCCGCAGCCTGGTACAGGTTAGGGGGGGTCACAGAAGCGGCCTGGTGACCCGCCTGCCTTAAGGTAGAGACGCTCTGGAATCTGTCACAGAGGACAGAGCTGAAAGGCTCATTCCTTGCAGAATGAACTCGTTTCCTGGCATTCCACACAATTGGGAGTGCATACACTTTTAAAATGCTTTAAATGTAAATCTGAGCGAGGATCAAATACACACATTTAAAACAAAACAAACAACAAAGATCTACCCCTCTCCCTGCCCACCCTCAAAGTAGGACCCATATTATAGAGGTCACCAGCAATAAAACGTAATTTTTAAAAGCTCTTTCTCAGCTTTTTTGATGCTTGAGGGTTTAGAAAGAATAGCCAAATTTATAAGGAGAAGCTGCCACTTCATTATCTAGAAGTCTCCAACATAACAGCAGACTCTAGCTTGAGCAAAGATCCTTTATTAAAATCGTATAATATGGGAGGTGGAAGTCTCTCTTCAGAAGAACAACCCCCTCCCCCCGTTCCCCCCACTTCCCCCCGCCCCAGACACTCAATTCTTTTGTGCATAAGTGGAAGCGACCCCAGCAGCGTGTTAACATACTTCACAGGACTCTTCCACAAGCTACACAAAGTGGGAGAGATACTGTGACTAAAAGAGTTGGAGTAACTGATAAGGAATTTTTGGATTGGAAGTTTATTCTTCCCTTCTGCAAGCACGGAGGGGCTGTTGTGTGCCTTGAATGTGCCAGAGTGGATGGGGGCCACCCAAACATTGAAAGTCATGGCCAGGGTCCTCTAGCTCAAAAGACACACACAAATGGTTTCTTGTAAGGCTGAAGGAAATCAGTTGTAGCCTAAACCTGCCTGGGCCCTCCCAGATGTCCCGCTGATTCGTCCTATGACCTTGGGCAAGTCACTTCACCATCTTGTGTCTTGTTTCTTCACCCATAAAACAAAGATAGTAAAACCCCGGTGCCTTCGGGGTATCCCTGGCACTAATGAAGGCTTGTAAAGTGCTTTGAGATCCTTAGGATGAAAGTGTCTGCAGAACAGTAAAGCCTGATTATTATGCTCCGAACACAACATTCCCATGAAAACCCCAGTCAGGCTCTTACTACACCTCTCAGTGAAGATTTAATAGCAGAGAGTTGTAATAAGTTCTTAAAGGATGGAGACCTCCATTACTGATACAAAATACGCTCCAGCGAACTAGTATATTAAGGGCTATTATCATGAATAATTAAGGCCAGGTTCTACTTACAGATTAATGAACCGAGTATATGTTGTGATGTAGTGAATTTTCATTGTGGCTACCCCCAACCAGCTAATGTCACAACATTTATTTATTCTCAGGAGACCCTCCAGTTCACATGGATTATCAGGTTTACTTCACAAAATGGGTTGGCAAAGCGAACTTCTGAGGGATACTTCTATACCTACTGCAAGGAAAAAACCCAATCAGAGGTCTCTTCTTAGTACAGAAGAAGGTTCATTAATGATAATGAAGGGCTGAGCCACACAAGGCCCCTCAGTTGGTAATTAATCTTGTGCTGTCTTCCAGGTTGAAAATCCTGAAGAATATCAAAGTCATGCACATTGCTCCAGGTTACAACACAGGCACATGAAGACAGGGGGATGTGGCTCAGGCAGAGATTTGGGCTGATCTGAGACAATAATGCTACTTCTGATGATGCATCCATTTTGGAAGGAGGAATCATAGGTCAAATAAAAGCCTTTGGATAACTCACTAAGTTTGAATATTTAAAAATCCACGATTTCTGAATTCAACAGCAAATTACAGACACGCATGTGTCTGTATAATTAGTGGGGTGACTTAGGTTGTAACTGTCTCAAGACAATTTTAAGCAAATATGCAAAGCATTACTGTTTACATCATGTGCTCCTTTTCTGTGACTTCTATCTTTTCCTGTGACTTAAAAAATAATGCTGCCCTTGAAATTAGCCACTATAAGGTAATTAGCAACACCACAGTGCCCGTGACTGTATATGGTGAGAGAAGATGAGATTTCTTTCTGCTGGAGATAAGGGTCCCTTTTCAGATTTCTGGAACGCTATTTGAAAAGGGGAAGGTGCTGGGTAACAGACGAGGGATGTCGTTACCGCCGTGAGCTCTGTCTTTGCAGCTGGGAAACTCATCTGCAATCACCTTGATGGACCAAATACTGGAAAAATAATTAAGGCCACTCAGGACCATTGGGTTTCTAGATAAGCAGGGCTCACTTCCAAGGGAATGTGCAGTTCTCTTCCCGACCCAAAGCCAAGTTTTCCAAACACACCGCGCAGTGTGCACCCACCTCCATGGCCTTGCTCAGCAAGAACCTCCACCACCCACCCCTTCTCTGCCTGGGAAACGCCTACTCATCCTTCAAGATGCAGGTCTAAACATCTCTTGCCCTGTGGAGCCTTCCTTGGTGTCTCCAGGTAGAGATAGATGCTCTCACACACTTAGTTTATACCCATTTCTATTGTGCAACATATCCTAGTGCAAATGATTCAGTGTCTGTTTCCCCCGCTCCCAGGCTGAAGCCTTCAAGCATTGGGACCACGTCTTAATCACCTTTATTGTGGCTTTAGCAACAGGGGTGATGTGATGAAGTGCCTGGTGCCTAATACAAGCCCATTGACTCTAAATTCAAATGTCTACCAACCAGTGTGGCACAGGCACTGACCAATCAGAGCAGAATCTGACTGTAAACCATCGGTAGGGCTGTTATGGAAGATAGTTCTCCACAGACTGCACAACTGCTGCTGAATGGTCATTGAAATAAATTCGACGGTAGCCTGAGTTACAACATGGGCCTTTTACCTGGAGCTAGGTATCTCCATTTTCCCACCTGTAAAACGGGAGAGTAATCCCTTCTTTGTGCTGTTGTTATCAGTCTAACATGAGGAGTTGAATGAGAATGTGCCTCATGCCTACTACGAGTTGATTGATTCTGTGCCTGTGGCTAAATGACCAACTACTAAAAGCTCTAGAAAAAAGGCCCTAACTCATCGTTTGAAAAGGGGGCATTATCTCCCAAGTCATCAGGGATCCTTTGGGGAGTTTGGCCGGGAGTCCCTTTGCAGAGGGTCAGATGTAAGGATCTGAGAGAGGTGATGATGCTTCACTGGACCAGGTGGCCCAGCCTCAGGTAAAAGGAACAGGTCCATTTGGAAATGGGCAGTGCCTGGTGGAAAATGCCTTGGGGTCAGAGCTGTCCAGCCAGCTTGCTCTCTAGGGCAGTGGCTCTCAAATTTTGCTGTGTATGAGAATCATCTGGGGAGCTTTTAAAACTGCTGCCCAGGCTGCACCCCGGGAGAATTAAGTCAGAATCTCTGGGGATGGGGCCCAGACGTGGATATTTTCAAAAGCTCCCCTGAATTATTCCACTGGGCTGCCAAGTTTGAAATCAGAGACTAGGAACATAGGGGTCGCAGACCTAGATGCCCAGCAAGGCCTGGCAGGTCCTGTGGACACACCAGTGTGAGACATTTGGGAGCTGTGAGGACTGTGGTAAACTGGAAAACACAGAGTTCCAACTTTTAAAAAATGAATACACCATTCCAGCCAAATGAAACGCAGCTGTGAGCTGGATTTGGCCCATGGGACATTGGCTTGCAAACCCTGCCTGTACTAATATTGCTGGAGAGGCCACGGAAGTTTCTCAGAATAGGTCAAAGCCAGGCCTCAGGAAGTGCTGCTGAAGCTATCGTTTGCGTGCTTCCCAAGGATTTCCCCTGCATTCCATCCTCTTTTCCCCAAGCAGCATCTCCCCAGATGCTCTTGTTAATTGGCTTTTATTTATTTTACATGCTTTTACATCTCAGGTGCCTAGAAAATATATGTTAAAATGCCGCCCCAGCACATGCCTGATGAAGGTTGAATTTCATCCTGGCAGAAAGTTTTTCACAGTGATTGCTGCTGACATGACTCTTATTGAAGCTATTATACAAGTTCTTCTGTTTAAAGGGAAGGAAGTGGATCAGGTCAGCCACTCGTTTTTGGGGGGTTTTTTTGATTTTTTTTTTCCTTTAGTGAAACGGTTGGATGTGCTTCAGGACAGATCTCCCTTTCAAGACTGTCTTCATTGCAGCGTGAGGCGTTTCTTTCCTGGTAGAGGATTAGGTTGTATGTCACTGCAGGGGCGGGCTGACATTTTTATTTTTAAGCCCCAGGTACAAGCTCCACTGTGTTCCTTTAACGTTCTTTGGGTTCAGAAGTCATTGACTAAACTGGGTGTGGCCGGGACAAGGCTGAACGAGTCCTGTCACATTTTCCTCCCAGCTCATCCCCACCCGTTATTAGTAAGTAATTCCCTTACTTCGCTGAGGCCACCACACAGTTCTTACCACAGGGGCAGCCTTGGGTGGGATGGCCAGGGCACAGCAGTTATCAGATTTTGCTAGCGGGGCATGACCCAAACTCCATTTCCACTCCCATTCCTTCTGCAGGTCTCCGTAGTCACCACAGCACACATTAACAGCAGCAGTTTCCCCTCTGTAGTGTCTGTATTTCCTTCCAGAAACTTCCTCATTTTGTATGGAATTACTCTTCCTCTATGAGCTTGGCAACTTAACCTCTCACAAATGAAATTGCTCAGATCAGTGACAGTAAAGAGAAACAAACAACACCTGACCCTAATGATAATGACATAATAAAAGGCATACCTGGAATAAATGAATGGATGAATGATGGCTTGCCCTAGACCATATTTATCATGAGCTCTGAGACCAGACACGTTTCATGGGCAAAGATGAAGACAGTGTATGATTCCATTTTTGGTTGCACTGGACATTTTTGAGCACCTGCTCTGTGTCAGTCGCTACATCAGAACCACAGAACAAAGATGAACAAATAAGTTCCTGCCCTCAGGGAGCTCCCTGAGAGTGGGGTGATCTAAGATGCTCCAGTGTGCGGAGTGCTTTAACAAAGGGGTGTACAATGCTGTGGGAGCTCTAGAAGGAAGTGACTAACTCTGCCTTGGGCCACAGGGAACGTCTTAGAGACGCTGGGACATCAGGGCTGGGTCTCACAGGCACTCCCTTTCCCATCAGGAGCCTGACTCCAAGTTGGGGACAACGTCTGCCCTCTGGGGAAAAGCCAGAGTGGGGCCCCATGCCTGCTTTCCCAGCTGCTCTTTCTCGGGCACATTCCTAGGGAGAGGAGAGGGCAGACACAGCCTTGGAAGGCTACTCTCTTCCTCCCTCCCGCCCAGGTAAAACCTCTCCTCCTCCTCACCCATCAGTTGGAGTACCAGGAACCCCAGCGAATTGGGAGGGTATTGGGGGTTGCTGATGACACCCAGAAATAAAATGGTAGAATGTAAGAAAAGCCAGGAGTGGAAGCTGTGGCACACCAAGGTGTGTGTGTGTGTGTGTGTGTGTGTGTGTGTGTGTGTGTGTGTCCATGTGTGTCCAGGGAGTGGTCCAATTTACCAGGTTGGGGTCTTCCATCACTGACATTGCTTAGAATTGCTGGCACATGGAGATAATAAAAAGCAGAGAGACTTTTAGTTAGTTCTGTTATTGTTTTAAAATTCTCTACAGACAATGCACCCCCTCATTCTGTGCATCCTAGGTGGACTCCTCCCATGCTCCCCGCCCCATTTGTCACGGAATAAAATAACTTCCTAGAAATTCAGAAAAAAACAGCAACTTCAAGTTCATTGCCTATATCTTGGGATTTCAAACAGGTTCTGGCTCATGATGTGTCCTGTATGTAGCAGCTGTTAGGAGAAGTTGGGGACCTCCTGCAAACTGAGTCCCCTGAGGATACAGTGTGATGAGGATCTATCACTCACAGAAGTCCAGGGGTTGCCTCCCCCCCCCCGCTATCTTGCTTTCCAGATGTGAACCCACAAGGCAGTGGGGGACAGGAAAGGAGACCCAGGGGATCCAAAGAACCTACGTCTCGAGGAGCAGGAGCTATGGATGTAAGATGATGCAGGATGGTTCTCTAGGACCTCCCTGACCGGTGAGGAGGTAAAGAAGCTTTCCAAGAAAACAATGGCAAGATATTTGTTTGGACCCAGAAGTATCGAGTTGTTGTTAGAGAGAGCCCCTGAAAAGTCTAACAAGACCAGAGGCAGAATGCTTAGATTTGGGCAAGTTCCTTTATCTCTCTGTGCCTCAGTTTCTCATTTAAGATGGGGAGAACAAAAGTACCTAGGATATAGGGTTCTGGTAAAGATTAAATGAGTTAATACATGGAAAACACTGGGAATAGAGCCCAGAAAGTAGTAAAGTGTTGAATAAATGTTAGCAATTATTGTTAGTGGAGAGGACCCCCATTGAGTTGCTCAGGTCTGATAGTGTTATCTGACCCTTTGCTTGGTGACTTGGGGTGTCTGAATTCTATCCACAATAAGATGTCCACGAAAAGATGCTCAAGAAGCATTTTTTTCCTTGCAGTTGCCAAGTTTCCTCAGGAGGAGAGCACCCCTGGTTAGCGGAATCCTGTGCTAATATGGTAGTAATACAGCAGGAGTGGGGCCCCTATGTCCCAATTTTATTCTGAATTTTACAGCATTGCTCTTGGTTTCCGTTTCCTGTACATCAGGGTGTCATCTCAAAAGATGGTGTTTCCCCTGAATTTTACATTACAGGCCTTTAAAATGTGAGAAGTAATTGTTTCTTTATTACAAAAGTGCTGTGTAGTACTTGCAGAAGAAACAGTTTAAAAGAAGGAAAACCCATCCATCCTATTCACACTCTGAGACAGCCTCTGTAACACCGCGGGGTACAGCTTTCTAGAGCTTCCATATCTTTTAAAACAGAAATTGGCTCATGCTGTAGATTCCATTTTGTAACCCGTATTTTCCACTGGACAATAGATCATGAACATCTTTCCATGGCAATAAATATTAGTTCTACAACGTCATTTTTAATGGCTGAGTAGTATTTCATTTGATAGTCGGACCATCTTCCGATACAACCCTTGTTTTTTCACACACAGCTCCTTTCTGATTTTTGAAATCTTAAACAGACTTGCTGATCAACCACCTGAAGGATAGTTGTCAGAACACATTCTTAACTATTTCTCTAGTGTAAATTCCTATAAGTGATATTGTAGAGTCACAGGCTACCTACACTTTAAAGGTTTGAGATGCATGTTGCCGCCTTGTGCCCCGCCCCCAGAAGCCTGGATTCTCACCTCTAAAAGATGATTTTTTAAATTCTTTGCCAATTGATTAGGCAAAAATGTACCTTAATTTAACTTACAGTTCGATAGCTAATTAGGTGGAATATTTTGACTATGTTTACCAGCCATGTGTATTTCAGCTTTTAAGAAATACCTGTTCATGTCTTTATTCCATTTTTTCTGTAGCGGTCTTAGCCTTTTTCTTTTTTTAGCATCTTGTAAATTGTGAAAGAGTAAGGTTACTGACTCTGCCATATTTGTTGTAAAACATGTTTTGCAGTTTACAATTTCCTTTTGATTTTAAGTTTTTTTTAAACACATGAGTCAAATCTATAATCTTTTCCTTTTTAGTTTTGATCTTTAATTACCCCCAAGAATATATACAGAGCCACTTATATTTTATCTTGGTAATCTTTATGGTTGCATTTTAAAATTGGTATCTAACTCATATCCCATAGAATTTCATTTTAAAATGTAGAATTCAGTGGTTTTTAGTACATTCACAAGGTTGTGCAACTATCACCACAATCTAATTTCTAAACATTTTCATCATACCCCCCCCAAAAAAGAAACCCATACCCATTAGCATCACTCCTCATTCCCCCTAACCCAGCCCTTGAAATCTGCTGTCTGTCTCTATGGATTTGCCTATTCTGGACATTTCATATTAATGAAATCATACACTATGTGGCCTTTTGTGTCTGGCTTCTTTCACTGAGCATGATGTTTTCAAGGTTCATCAGTGTTGTAGGATGAATCAATATTTGTTCCTTTGTATAGTTTTCATTGTACAGATACACATTTTCTTTATCTACTCATCAATTATTGTAATTATATAATACATTTTCTGGTAAGGAAGGTATACCTCAGTGGTTCTTAAAGTGTGGTCCTTAGACCATCAGCATCACCTGGGAATCCGATAGAAATGCCAATTTTCAGGTCTCACCTGGACCTATTGAATTATAGCTCCTGGCGTAGGCCGTGGTAATAGACATAATTAAACACTCAAAGTTGGGGAGGGGGCAGAAAAAAAAAAGGACGTTTCAGGAGGAGAAAATGGGAGGGGGAAAAGTCACAAAGTTGGCATTATTTATAGCTCACCCACCCCATAAACATGATTTGAAGAATCTCAGAGGCACAGAAACAAGTCTTCTTTCCTGCCCCCCCTCGGCCCCCCATCGTTAAAAAGCATGCATGACAGCAAAGAAACCTCACTCAGATGCAGCTTTCATTGGGACCAAAGCACCACTGAGGATGCAGGTGACTGAGGGATGGCCTGAGACGAACCAAATCCCAGTGGTCCTAAATAGTCCTGCAGCCCACATAGAGTGGTTGTGAACTGGTTACGCGGCAAATCCCTGGGGGAGGCTTGCCCCAGGAAGCTTAGTAGAGCGGATGATATCTGCTCGGCGGGGGAGACATTTTCAAGCTGTTCTCAGCCTGGAAAGAGTTCCCTTCACCAAAAAACCTAGAATGCTGTAAACCTCCCCCATGCACACTGCTGAATGGAGGCGTCTGTGGGCAAGAAGTGCATGGTGCAAAGACGGAGCACTGACGGAGCCGCACAGCGGGCACCCTGCTTGGTGTGTGCCAGAACCCATGTGCACAAGCCTGCAGGAGCGAACGAAAACAGGTCTACCCAGTGCTCTGTGAGTCGTGAAGATGTGCAAATGCTGGGCAACAGTGGGTGAAAGAGAGAGGGAGTCCATTGCCAATGATATGAAAACAGAAAATACAATCTGTTTTCAATATGGCATGGCACAGGACCTGGAAAAGGACATGTAGGTGATGCCAATCTAAGACAATAACAGAAGACGATTCAAACAGCATATAGGAGACGTTTCCACATATGGCCTCGGGCCTCGGTGGTGCAGAAGTGGATGCGAACATCAGAACCCCTAAGGATGTAGAGCATTTGAATTATAGCAACACACATACATATGATTAATTATTCTGGAAGCTGTCTATGGCACATTTTATAAGATGAATCCAACTCTCAGTAACATGAGGTGCCTGGATGAGACGAGCCCAATAGATAAAAAGACCAAAGGAAGTAATTCTTCAAGCTGCCTCTGAAGTCCTGAAAAAGAACCGTCTCGGTAGATTTCTGGACAAGGTGGCCTCCACCCGTTGACCAGAGTCCGCTGTGTGGACTGGAGTGCCTACAGGGCTGCCCTGGTCTGACAGCGAGGGCCCCATGAGACAGCAACAAAGAAACCCTGGAATGTCCTCTTGCAGGATGTGTTCTAGTCCCGCCAGAAGACCAGCTCTCAAGCACTGTTAGTCTTTGCAGAGTCAATGCTGGCAAGGGGTGTACGTGGACAGTGAACTTGGCCTCCAAGAAGGAAAAGCCCACCCTCCTCACACAGGGAGAACATGTTCTCTCCCTCTTATCTGGGGGTTTTCAAAGCTACCTGCAGAGCCCCACCTCACCCAAGTCCTGCTGCGAGTTCCGGAGTGGTGACCTGTCAGACACATCCTTCCCTGTGAGCTTAAGTGGAAGGAACGCTTTCTCTAGGGCAGCTGAAAAGCCTCCTTGTCATCAGCATAGCCAAATGGCCAGTGTCCTTGGGGGAGCGTGAGAGAGCTCAACCCCTTGTTTTACAGTCAGAGAGGCTGAAGGCCAGCGAAGGACTTCTCCCCGAATCCACACTGCTAGAAGCCATGCTCCTAGTGGGTCTCCCCACAGTCCCCATTCTAAGTCTTCATGTACAATGGACTGTATTGTACAGATGGGGACCTGGGGGCAGGTCCCATGGAGGGTCAGTGTCATACTGGGCAGAAGCAGCTTGGCTCTGGACTCCTCCAGGCCTCTTCCCCTAGCACTGCCCTTTCCCCGTGGCTAGCACCCCATCCCTGCACTCCCAAATGTGACTGAAAATCCTTCTAATCTAAACATGAAAGTAGGGTGGCAAAGAGTCTGATCCCCCGGGAAAGATGTGTCCGTATTGCTGAGGCCAGCCTACCTGAGGTCGGTGCTTGCAGCAGTGGTAGTTCTGAGAAGGGAAACCGGGTGGGCAATGTGGGCAAGCGTGTCCACTCCGTCTAATGGCAATAACAACAGAATTTAGACACGGGCCATGGGAATGGCTCAGGAGGATTTAATCTCTCTCCTGCGGCCTTTTCTCTTGGTATTTCCTGAGGACAGTGTGGGGCCTGTAGAGACTAGCTTTGGGTCTGACTAAGCGTTTTTCTCTAAAGAGGAGCAAGCTGCAACGAGGGCCTCATTCCTGGATGGGTGTAAGACCCGGGAAGAGGCAGATTGAGGATGTGAGCCGGGCTTTTGGCCTTGGCCTGGGTGCCCTTCAAAGGGAGGAGGGCCTGAAGGCATGTGGCTGTACACTCACAAATGTGTGAACTTGGCCACCAGATACCGAGAGGCTTCAGAAACAAGAACAAATCCAGAATTCTCCCCACAGCTAACGACGGAGAGTTTTCCTCGTTAGTTCCTTAATCGTGAACTAGTGTGTCTAGAAGGACCCTACACGCTGTAACATGGGTGTTACAAAATCATTTCACCCGAACCTTGACCTTGGGTTCTGTATGCAAGTTCATGGCAATTTATAAAATTTCTGTTGTTTGTGTGTGGTGAGATATTTGTTAATCAGTAAGAGCCCCAAATAAAAATGCCTTTTTCATTACTCTATGGCGCTAGGAGCCAGAACAGTGGGGTCCTTTGTGGGTGGGCTGTCCACAGGGATGGTACAGGGAGTATTGGGGATGTTCTAAACCTTTATCTGGGCGGTGGCTCTGTGGGCATGTGCATGTGTCAAAATTAAAAACCATCCAGATGTATACTTAAGATTTGTGCCTTTTACTCTGGGTAAGTTACGCCTCAGTCAAAAAAAAAAAAAGTAAAAATTTAAATGCTGTTTTTATTGCTTTGCTATACTAGTAGTTTGCGAAGGGTACTTTTATTTCCAAAAGCTAAAACATACATAACATATACATTTCAAGCCATCTCTGGGCTCTCTCCTGTAATACCTTTTGTGCCCAAGTGCTTACCTCATAAAACATGACCGACTTTTAAGGGTCAGAGATGATTTTTCTCCATCTGTCACTCTTGTCCGTGGCAAATGTGGACATGTCATTTGGAATGTAGCACGGCGGACGCCCTGATGAAATTGGAAAGGCATGTGGAGATAAAAATCATTCTGGGATGGATCCAGACACTTCCTGCCACTCTCCAGATGTCACAGAGCTGGAAGCCACCCTCCCGGGGGAAGTGATTCAGCCGGCCTCAGCCAGATGTGTAGGAAGCTGCCTCGGACCCACATGCTAACACTGTCCTGATTGTGTGGAGCATATGCTTTCAGTCAAGAGTGAAAAATGCAGGCAGGAGCGCATGCCAGGAGTCCCTCAAGCATGGCCCACCAGTCAGCCGACAGCGCGATGCACTGATCCGTCCAGTCAGCAGATGTGTGTCACCACGACGCAGGCTGAGGCTGGTTAAATGGTAACAGAGCTCAGTGACCTAATGCACACACTCAGCCCTTCCAGGGAACCTCACGCCGTGGTTGTCATGCTGTGGGATGCGTGTCAGCTTGATTGTGAGGCTGCTTGGAATCTGCACTTGAATGGCACGGACTGGCAGAAACGCCCTTTCCTGCACCCAGCAGTGTGTCAGAGACCTGGACCAGTGAGCGAGTGAGCAAGATCCGAAGTGCAGTTTTAGCTCCGTGTCACTTTGAGTAATCTTGAATGCAACCACATGGTAGACTGTTTTGAGAGAATTGTCTAAGTCACCGGTTCTCTCTCCTGGTCTGGCTTCCCAGGGGCCCAGGCTTCCCGCAGGCACCCCCATTCCCTCCCCGCAGCAAGCCTTCTGTAAAGGCCCCTCCTTTTACAGAATACCCTGAGTAGGAATTTGTCCAAATGTTCTAAACTCACGGAGACAGATTCTGCAAGAGTCCTGCCTGCTCTGATTAAAGAGGGGTAAACGTGTATGCATACTCGCTCACAGGCGCACACACACACACACACACACACACACACACACACACACACACACACGCGCGCACACACACACACCAGGCAACCACATACAGTGTCAGTCAGAGAGAGACAAACATGAGACGGGGACAGAGACACCCTGCTTGAAGCCAAAAGCCTCATCAGGAAAGCCTCTATGTGCACATGATCGCCCGGTCGGTCGGCCAATGGCTGCAAACATCATTCTGAGACAGAAGTCGCGGGTTGTATTTCTCGTGGGTGAACAGAGCTGGGCAGATTAGACACATTTCTCAATAGGCATTCGCAGCCGGTGCTCAGAAAGCAGGCCTCACAGAGCTCTGCCCCCCCAGGGCTTGTATCTGCAGACCTCCCAGCCTCTGGAATTCACGGATGCCACAGAAGGACTCCTTTCCCCGGGTGCTGATAGAGCTCGGGGGGCTGTCATTTTTGGCCAAGGCACACACCTGTTCTCTTTCCACCCAGACACCAGGAAAGCCAAAACGGCTTCAATCATCACTTCAGCTCATCAAAAAACTGCTGCCTTCTTGTCCACACAAAGATCTTCCTTTATAATCAGGACTCGGGTTGCTTAAAAGCCTGTCCCCAGCATGGAAGGCCAGAGGGACGGCCTCATCCTAACGCCTCCCTTGCCTTTCGTTGAGGGGTCAACAGTACCCTGTGAGAACCCACCTACCTGCAAGTCCCCATGTCAGTGCCAAGCACTAAAAGCAGATGCTGAAAAGGTGGCCGAACCTCACATTTGCAGGGGGACTCCCCTCCCCTCGCAGAGAGAATTCTCAGGGGAAAGCAGTGGCCATGATAATACATACCTGTGGCTCATCACCACTCGTTTCCTTGGTTTTGGAATTTGTTTTGTGCTTACATGGGAATATGGGTCTGCCTAAGGCGGTGGGAATTCACAGCACCTTAGGTAAACTAAATGTTCTTCCCCTTCAGGACCTGACTCAGGCAGAACCGGAGGTGGTTTCATCTCCTGTCTCCCTGCCAGGCAGCAGGAAGGCCCCCAAGTCTTTCCTGGGAGCCCCAGGCATCTTTGGTTGCCATAGTGACCCCCGTTGGGAAGGCCTCCCTGTCCTGCCACCTGCCATAGTTACTCACAATTGCTGCTCCCCTTAGATACCTGGTCTCCTAAAAACTTCTTATTTAACAGCATGGATTTTTTTTTTTGGGGGGGGCGGGTATCTAGCATCTAAAACAGTACCTGGTACATGACCTATAGCCAACAAAAAATATTTGTTGAATGAATGAGATGAATCAATTTGTTAAAAAGGCCTCCTCAGCTCTAGAAATCCTGGGATGTTGATTTTCTTTTTTCAGAACAACAAGTAAACAAGCACACACCCGGAACCCTCTCCCCTCCCACGCCTAAAACTCAAAGCATTAATTCTTGATTTTCTAAGGACATGGTCAAGAAGGTCTACTGGGTTTATTTGTTCATTCAACAGACATTTCTTGTGTCAGACACAGGGCCGGAAATTGGGACTTGAGCTGATGAAACAACACAGCCTCACCCTTCAGGAGCTCCCTGTCCAATGGCAGACAGACAAGGGCCCCGATCATTACTGCACAATGTGAGGAGTGTTCTCCAGGCCTGGAGAGGGGCTCAGGGAGCCAGGGAGGGAGTGACTAACTTGACTTCGCCTGGGGGCCTTCGGGAAGGTTGGGACTTGAAGCCTTAACATGCCTGGGATGGGGCAGAGAGAGGGAAGGAGTCCAAATCCTTGTCTTAGACCATGGTTCCATCAGATTACACACTTACCAGAGCTGCTGACAGGGAGCCAAATGGACAAGCAAAAGTTGGCTCTTCTTTCTTCTCCAGAGAGAGATGCTAATGAACAACAGTGGCCAAAAGGCAGGTGAGAGTAAGGAAGGAACCTGGATAGCGGGCCAAGGGGCTAGCTAGCCCGTTCTGAATCCTGCAGCCTTGGTCATATTCGATGGCAGAAAGCTGACTGAGGCCTGGTAACCACATAGCTTCTCCATCGGGCCGGGCCCTCAGAGGACAGAGGTCCCAACTGTGACATCCACTTGGTTCACCGCCTGGCGGAGAGCCAGCGTCCGGGGGCTGCTTAATCAGGATGACTTGATAACATGATAGACAGGGATTGTTGAGACAAAGAGTAACCGCTCTTAGGAGAGTGGGTGCTGCTAAAAACCTGTTGGCCGTTAATTGCTGTGGAGTGGAATATGCCAAGGTATCTTAATTCAAATCTTACCTCACCGTCCTGGGGACCTTTTGTTGCTGTAAGTAAGGATGGTCCTCGGTTCCAAGAAGAAAATTAAAGACTGCTCCTGAGATGAGCACAGTCATTTGGATGAAAGAAAACACATGGTTGCGTTTAGAGATCAGATCTCAACAAGACGGGGCACCACCACCTGCCCAGAGAGGAACGGGCCGCAGGATGCAAAACTGGAATTTATGTGAGAATACTTTGCTCCTATTATGGAACCTCTAGCGGGGGATCTCGACACACACTTCAGGTGTTAATTAGTTCTTGCGTCGATTGCCATGTGTGCCTGTTGTGTGTGCCCATTTTGCTGATGGGAAGACTGACAAGGAGGAGAAGGGCAGGAAAGATGTGCCTGGAGGAAAACGATGCCATGTCTGTTTCACCGAGTTTGTCCAGGGAGAGCTGTGTGTTGCTAGTTTTGCCTGAGGGCATCATTTGCTGCTGGGCTCAGGGTGTCTGCCCTCCAGGGTTCGGTTCCCTAATCTGGCCCTGAATTTGGAATAAAAATGGCAAAGGCCGATGTTGGAAGCTAAATGCTCATTAGATCGCTGCCTTTGAAGGGTAGTGTGACCTCTGGAGCCAGCCTGTGTGGGTTTAAACTCAGGCTCTGGCCCTTCCTGGCGGTATGACCTTGGCGAGTTTCTAGAGTAAGAAATTGTGGCTCAGTTTCCTCAGCTGTAACACGGTCTTGATAATGATAATTCTTTTCTCATAGGATCACCGGGAGGATTCACTGAGTATTTGTAAAGCTTTTGAAAAACTGCCCCACCTGACCTAGAGTTAGGCATTAGGTTGGTCCATGTGAAATTAACAGTTGACAGCTTTTGACCTACGAAGACAGTAATCTCATGTGGCTCACCCTAATTTGTTTAATAATAAAAGGATTTTACTTATATAAAATTATCATATTTATATTTTCATATTTTATTGTTATTGCATTAGTTATTATCACCTAGTCTATGTCTTTATTATTATAGTTACAATATTGGTTTGTCATATGTCTGTTTTTCATGCTCTCGATCAAATATACTTTGAAAGCAACTTGTAATTCCCCTTTAAAAAAAAATTATACGTCACAGGAGGTGTTGGGTATCCTATGCCTGAATTGCTATCAAAGCCTACAGCTAGGAAACAAAGAGATCAATGAGCCTGCCTTCTAGGGTCAGGGGACAGGGGCCTAGGGCTGCTGGGTGAAACCACTTCTGCAGCAAGTGTGGGTGTCACCCCACCAGCCCCAGCCCCTCAACACTGCCTACAAGAGGAGGCCCGAGGAGGACAGAGCTAGCCTCTCAGGGGACTGGAAGGGATGCTTCCCTCCTTGAGGCCAAGGGAGAAACTTGGAAGCCTCAGGGGAAACTCTTGTCAAGTTGGTGGGACGTGGGTTCATTGCATCCCTGGCTCACTCAGGAACAAGTGAGGCCCTTGACCCAGCCTGACAGAGCAATGCCCAGGGTGTGGGGGAGGGGCCTGGGGTGAGCTGCTTGGTGGAGGCTGTGGTAGAGAGGGGGCAGGACCTACCTACCCATCCCCTGGCCCCCAGCCTGGAATTTCAGTCCATAAAAGCTGATTCTACACATGCCCAGGGGTCTACTAGCCTGCTGTTGAGGGTAGGTGAGTTTGGGAGCCAGTGACCACTAGTGAGTGAGGCATCGGAAGTAGACAGTGGGATGCGGTGAGCCGGGGTGGGAAGATACAGGCCAGAAATCTAAAGGGACCACTAATTGCTCTGGGAGGTGCCCAGGAGGGAGCCCTCCTTTGCAGGCCTGCTGAGGGCATCCCCTGTCGACATCAAGCCGACAGAGTGTTACTGCTGGGTGGGAGAGAATGTCCCCTGGCTGGGGCAAGTGGGACAATAGCTATTTTTTTCACTACTTGCCCCATGCTCCAGTGCTGGCCTCGTTCTGGAAAGATGGAGGGACAGGGAGGGTTGCTGAGAGCCCTCCAGGGAGAAGAGAAGGGAAGGAGCTGTGAGTTGGTCATAATCACAGCAAAGCTTACATAGCGTTTGCTTCGTTTGCCTGGCCCTCTTCTAGTGCTTTCATCTCATTTAACCTGGCAGCCATTCTATGAAACAGGTAGCATCATTATCCCCATTCTAAAGAGGCGAAAAATGGGGCCACAGAAAGGTTAAGTAACTCGCTCAAGGCTCTTAGCTAGTTAAGTGCAGACCTGGGATCCCAACCCAAGCAGCTGACTCCAGAATCTGTAGTTTTCACTGAACAAAACTAAATCTTGAGAATTGCAATAAGACTGTTCAAAGCCACAGTAACAGAGAAATGGATGAACAAAAATAGCCAAGAAATTATAGACCCAGAGTGAAATATCATCAAGGGTGCCTATACCCAACAGGAAAAGAGGGGCTGACAGACCAGAACTAAAATGGCGCATTTTAGGGAACTAAGTCAATTCCTCATTGTCTACCCCAATGAGGTGGGATTCGTTGATAAACGCCTTTCCCATCGCCTTCTTTGTTCCTCACTGTAAGTTTGTGAGGCACTGTTAGTATTCTCATTTTGCAGATAAGGAAACCCAGGTTCAGAGAGGTTAAATAGGTGCCCTAGGTTACCCAGCTACAAGGTGGGGGTTTGAAACTAGTTCTTAACGGGCTTTTAGAACCTGAGCTCTGAATGCCACTGGTGCGGTGGAGGACACCGACATTAAGGTGACATGGATTTTTACCATCTTTTGGGTCCAGTTACTTAATGGAGAAGGTATTATGAGAACTACAGTGTGAGGGGGGAAAGGTGGAATGACTCATGAGACAGAGGTATGCCTGTGACCTGCCAGTGGGTGGAGAGAGGAGGGAGTCAAAGGTGTCCTCAAAGTAATGAGAAATGAAAAGGACTAAGGCCATTACTGACACATTGCAAGTTGGTAATAGGGATGGCTGCCATTTGGAGCCTTTTCACAGTACCAGCTACCAGGGGAGTTCCATATTGTGAGTTGAGCTGAGCTTCACGGCAGCCTGAGGAGCGAAGTCATAGCAACTCCATTTTGTGGATGAAAATCCAAGGCTTAGTGATACTAAGTGACTTACTCAAGGACACACAGCTCATAAAGAATAGATTAAAACCAGGTGGATGAGGTGTGTTTCCCCCCATCCTAGCCCCTCTACATCCCCTGTCATACCAGCCATCACTCATTAATGCATTAACTTACTGAACACATCTCTGCAAAGACATGCTCTCCTGCCCACCAGTGGATACTTAATGAACATGTGAACAAATGGGCCAATGAATGGACAGATGGAGGCCCAGAGTCATTAAAGATTGTGGCAAAGTTGGGAAAGAAGAAGTGTCTCTAGGGGCTCCAGCAGGGAACTGGGGTGGGAGAGGGCAGAGTGACAGGTGAGCCAAGAGTGACAGGTGAGGCTGGGGAAGTAAGCAGGGTCTGGAATAGGGTGAGTCTTGTGTGCCTGCCAGGGGTTTGGATGTTGTCTTGTAGGCAGTAGCATTTTGTTCTTACTGGAATAGATGCTCACTCTGGATACAGATTTTCCTTTTCTGTATCCAATACTTCTGACAAAACTGTCATCCATGGATTTATAGGATGCCTTCTCCACCGTCATGGGATTTCACACTGTATTGTTCCTGATCAAGAAACTCACTGAAGCCATAGCTGGCCCCTTGCATTTGCTGAGGATATATTTTAGAGTCCCACATATCGAGAAAGTCTGTGGCTGGTGCACTGACCAGCCCACACCTAGTATAGTAAGGAAGAGGCAGGTGCAGGGAGGATACAAGGACGGAAACAAGATCTTGCCATTGAGAGTTTTGCCCTCTCCAGGGGGTGGTGATAAGTGTTCCCCGCACAGAGCTGCTCGTGTTATTCTAACTGTCGTGAGGGATGTAATGGAAGCATCAAGAAAGGATCTGGGGAACAGAGTGGAAAGACTCATTAAGGGAAAACAAAGTAATGTCCTCCCTCCTAACAGGTCCTTCCCACTTTGGGGAGTCAGGGAAGACTTCGATGAGAAGTTGAGTGAGTAGTAACTGTCAGAAGAGAAAGCATAGAAAGAATTCTGGGCGGAGGGGAAAGCATGCGCCAAGATGTGGAGGCCCGCAAATGCACAAGGAACATACTCCAAAGTCAACGGATGACAAGCAAGGCGCCCTTCCAGTGTAGCGGGATGGAGAAAATGGCCAAGGTGGCAAAGGTGGCCAGAATGATAGGCTGAGGCCTTTCTTACTCCTTTGCCCAGTCAAAATTCCTCTTCTCCAGGTACTGACATCAGTAAAGGGTTGGCTGGAATGAGATTTGAATCTCTCTAAGGACTTTTGCATTTTCATCCTGATTAATCCATTTGGTGTAGAGCATATGGAAAATGTTTTTTTGTGTGCAGGGAACTTCCTGTACCTATTCCAGACCTGCATCGCCTCCTCCCTGGGGAAACCATTCCTCTCCTCTCCTTTCTTTTACCATTTGGACTTGGTAAAAAATAAATATGTATTGCTGAAACAGGCACAGAGAGCCGTGAACATTTTCATCAGCCAGTTAATGAGGACTTCTGAAAAAGCCTTTATTACGAGAGTTGAAAGTATGGATTAATTCAGGCCATTGTTTTCAAGTTGCGTGGGGCTGTTTCAAGAATTCAAATATCTGTGTATCTACGCCGCTATGCTAGATAGTGTGGATCGTATAGAAGTCATTTGGTTACTGTTAATTACGTTTATGAGCTCTAAGTTATATGAGGGTAGAGTATACTTTATTTACTTGTTTTTTATGGAGCACAACTTAAATTGACACCGCATTTTTCACCCTAATGACGAACCGTCTTCATTCTTAATGCTTGCTTCTTTCCTGTTAGAACTGCACTACATGTCTCTCTCTGTTCTCCCTTCCTGTGTCCATGGCAGACATCACCAGTTGACCTTGAGGCCTCTTCAGTTGAGCCACAATATGGCCTCAGAGGCTTTGCAACCTGACTCCCAAGCATCCCAATGGATGAATTGTAGGTGTTCGTGATATGACAGCTATCTACTACCCTGACATCATCTCTGTATTCTCTTCATCTTTTCTGGCACGGGGAACCTTAGGCTTTGAATATAAACCTCCAAATCTGTGGCACTCATCCGTTTCTTCCCTGTTGCTGGTCTGCCGCCTCGTCTTCCTCCTCATCCTTTAACAATGGAAGGCTCTCCTTACATCCATGTAACAGCAACACCGATGGCAAGACAGCCAGGCTGGGAATTTCTATACCTGCAACAAATCACCTGTATAGCGGTTTTTTCCCAATCTGAGGAGACTCTATTCCCCAAAAGAACTTGAAGAAATCCCTTCCCAAAATATTCCTAGCTGTGGGATTTCCTCAAAGTTTTTTAAGTATAAATGATTGTAAAGAGATGGCCCTGAAATGGCCCCAGCCTCTGGCATGGAAAGCTTTTCTGTATAAAGCTTCTGTTTGAACTCACACCAGACTGTTTACATTGCAAAAAGAGAGCATACGTGTTTATTGTAAAAACAGCCACAAAATATAAAGTAAAAGGCAAAAGTCCCCACTCTCCTTTCCAATTCCCTAAGGGTCGTTACTGTTAGATCTTTAAGACAGTCTTCTATGCATACATCAATATATGTCTCTCTCTGTGTCTGTAGTGAGAACTTTTTTTAACAAGAGATTATTATGAAATTTGCTTTATTTTTTCCATAAGATGATACATGTATGGGCACATAGGTACATAGCCTTCCCGGTCAATATTTGTAATCCTACCCCGTTCTTTTAGCAGCTAAATAATTTTTCATACATGGGTATGCCACAGTTGAACTATTCTATAATGACCAGACTTCGGCACTATTACAACTAGTGCTATAAGGACCAGCTTTATACACTCGTGTAAATACTTGAGCACTTGTGTCACTGTTGTTATGGGAGAGCTAACCAGAAATGACATTTCTGGATCGAAAGATATATGTTAGAAGATTGTATGAGAGTATGCCCTTCACTTTTACTCACACTGAGTATTGTCAGTCTTTTTGATTTTGGCCAAAATAGTGATCTTTTAACAAATTTTTACATTTCCCTGATCACTAGCGAGGTTAAACATTTCCCCACCTATTTATTAGCCATTTGTATTTCTGCTTGTTTATATGCTTTGCCCATTTTTCTTTGAGGTTGATCTTTGTATTGATCGGAATGTGCTTGATTGTGTTTGTTGTTTAGTCCAGTGGTTCTTAACTCTGGGGTGGTTCTGTTGTATTTGACTCTGGTAAAACTAAAATGTTGAGAATTATGAAGTACTCATTAACAAAATGTGGAGTTGGCTCTATACACCGAAATGGCTAGTTCCCATATAAACTCAGCATCTCCTCAAGACTGTGTTAATGACTTTCAGGCAACTTTGATTCATTCTTTCATCTTTTTCCTTGGTGAACAGTTTAATCACAATACAATTAGAAATGTCTGTACAAAGTGTTAACTTATAAAGAAGTTTGACTGAAGTGTGATGGATACATACTTGTTGTAAAGCACAGTGTGGTGGTCTGCTCACAGTGAATGCACTGGGGTCACCATTTTAAAGTACGTGCACCTCTACCATCTCATTTCATGTTCACAGCCACCCCAGAGGTGGGTGAGACAGGCAGTATTACTTTTAATTCACGGCTGAGCAAACTGAAGCTCAGGCAGATTAAATGGCTTGTGCAGAGTCCCTCACCTAGGTAAAGGCACAGCTGGGATTTGAACCCCCGGTCTCCTTTTTCTAATTTGGAATAACATATAAACAGGAGAAATAATGAGTGAGAGGGAACATGGAAAGACCTTACTAAATCATAATTCTGGGCGATGGGGCACCAAGGAGAATAATTCTGCTTATTTGTTTTCAGTAAAGAAAAAAAAATTGGATATTCAGCATCATTGGACTTAACATTAAAACCTCTTTTGTTACATCTCACCATTTTCTAGAAACAGTAATTTGTCCTCAAATGTTCCCAGGGTGGAAGAGAACACAGAACAAACACATACTGAGTTCCTCTTCAGTGTGAAGACGACAGGGGACCGAAAAAAAAAAAAGAGTAAGAATGCATAGGGTTCCCCTGGAGGACTTGAAATATAATATAGGTTCGATAACACACATATGGCTGCATTTCAAGAGCAGTGTGGGACCAGAGAGGAGTAAGGAATCACTTCCAGGGAAGTCCATCAGGGCTATGGAGGTGGGCTGGCGTGTGAGCTGGGCCTGAGAAGCATTTAACCTGAGAAGGTGGAGAATGGCGGTTCCGGAGGCAGGAGGTGGAGAAAGTCATGGGGACGTTTGTTATGGGGCAGTGACTTTGTCAGTTTGGCCGAGGCACTGGGCTAACGAACACCCGTGCTTTGGTTCTTTAGCACATCCTATCGCTTTGCTGAGCACTTGGGCTGGAGCTGTCCCTCTACACACCTTTATTTATGCATCAAACCTACAAGGATGCACCTCTCAGGGACCTGAGAACCCCTGAAATGGCCAATGTCATGGGCAAACAGGCTTCCTCCCCTGGCTTAACACATCCTGCAGTGGTTGCTAATTCTGGCTCCTTTGAGAAGATCACAATCTTTTTGGACGGAATTTGAGAACCTCTGTACAGATAGGAATTTAAATAGCCATGCATGCAAGGGAGATGACAATGTATGTATAAACCAGGCACTGTGCGTTTCATTTTAAAAACAGAAGCTGATAGAGAACCCAGAGCTCAGTAACACGGTCCGTAATAAAGTGTTAGCAAGTCTTAGTTTTAACAGAATCAGAAACCAGATGCAGATAGCTTGTGTCCGTGTCCATAACAGACAGTAGGCATCACGGGAGCCTGGCCTTGGTTACCTAGATTCCTACCGCGTCTCCAATGCCTGGAATAGCTCTGCTTAGATTTTGCTTGAAATCCTGGATAATCCTATGTAGTAGAAGTGACCGGGGCTCTAGTCCTTTACTGACTCCTGAGGCTGGCCAGAAGGTTTTAGTTAGATCGGAACACATCTCCCTACCCCCCTCACTCATGTTTAGACTCAGTGGTTTCCAGGCTTTTCCATGAAAAAACCGGTGTTTAGGAACATAAAAAAGCATGTGCACACAGACACGCATTCACTCACTCTCCCCAGAAGGGTTTCAGAGGCTGGTGTCATTCAAGTCACTGCTTACAGGTTTCCATGGAATTCTTCGCTGCCCTGTGGGAGCAGCCTGGGGATTCTTGTAGCTCTGGCTGCAGTCAGAGAGCCTGACTCGCACGGTGACAAAAGCTGGAAGGAACACTCTGAAGCCAGCAGTGCCCCTGCGCTCCATTCTGGGGCACGCATGACCGAGATGGTCCTGTGTGCCTCGAGAAGCCACTTCCTCAACTCGGTCTCCCCAGGCCCAAGAGGTCCCCTGCTCTGTATTTTAAAATAGTCCAAGTAGGTACACTTCTCACTACATGTATTCATCTTGCACATCATCTTGCAATTTGAGTTTGTGCACACAGCACAGAATAATTACATGCAAAGCCAACCCATTACCTCTGAACTCAGCTAACAGACCTTCCTCAGGTGAGGGGTCCACCAGGGAGGGCTAAGGCAGGAAGGAAAGACAGGCGTGGGTCTGGGCTTCACAGTCAAAGCCCTCACCTTCCCTCTACCCCCCTCTACCACCCTCTTTTCTTGTTGGGACTCTCTTAAAGCAAACACGTCTCCCATGGAAAGCAAGGCCTGTCTGGACAGGAAGCAGCCACGGACGGTCCTCCAGGCAATGCTTCCCATAGACAATTTGGCTAAATTCATAAATTAAGTTGAAATTTGATCCTGCTTGCTGCCAAGTGGGGCTAATTAATTTCTATAGAGACTGATGAACAGGAAGCACATTATTCACATTATTTCATCAACAATTAATTCACTAAGCTCAGATTCATTAGTTTCCTGGCATTCACCACCAAACAGTGTTGGAAGGTGTTCGCGGAGGGAGCCTGGCTATTTTAAGCCTCCTGGAGAACACCTGAGGCTTAGCAGCCTCTTGCAGGTGACTTCACCCTCCCCTGGAGAGGACTCATTAGGGAGTGTTTTTCAGCCCCGGGAGGCAGGCCTGGCTGGTGCTCCGTTCCTCCCTGGGCCGTTCTGGAACTTTGTGGCCTCCCTGGCAGAGAGAAGCCATGTTCTGGGTCTCATAGTAACCTCTGCTTCACTAGTGAGCCTCAAAAATGCCTCAGGATGCTCCCAAGGACAGGAAGTGGGAAGGGACTTCAGGTTGGTCTCCTCTGCACTCCCCCTGCCCAACTCCCCCCCCCCATCCCTTCCAGACCAAGGGCCCTGTGTTCTAGATCAGAAGGCCCCAAGTCAGAGCCATTCATCAGCCAATCAGTAGGCACTGGATGCAATCATGGGTGCAGGCAGGAAGGCTTCCTGGAGGAGGGGCAATGTAAATGTGCCACAAGAATGTGTGCTCCACAAGGGCAGGGGCCCTATCTGTTTTACCCAGCTCCTAGCACAGGTCCTGATGTATATAGTTAGGTGCTCAATAAATGTGGGAGACAGGAAGAAAGGCAGGGAGGAAGGAAAGGAGGAAAAAAGGAAAGACAGAAAGAAAAAAGGAAAGGTAATGACTAAGCCAAAAACTGAGATGACTATGAGCTACCCCCAGATAGGAGAAATGGGGTGACGATGGCAGTTAAAGCCACGCTGTACAGTTGTCCAGGTTGTGTACTGCACATTTCTGTACATTCACATTGATGTAAATAGATCTAGAATCATGCAGTCCACAACCTGCACAATTGTACACAGCAATCCTAGCAACAGGGGGATAAAGAGAGTATTTCAGGCTAAGAGCATAGCATGTGCAAAATCCTGGAAGTAAAAACAAGGAGGCGTATTGAGTAACTAAAAGAAGCTCAGATTACCTAGAAATCTCCTTGGGGGTGGAGACTGTATTTTCTATTTCTTTGTGTCTTCCACATGGTAGCTGACACATAGTGGCGGGTGAGAGATGGTCCCTGACTGTAAGTAAACTTCAGGTTTCCAGCCAGAACAAAGGGAACCCAGAAGTTGAGTCCCATGACCACGTCCATTTTAATTTCAGGTCAGCCTGAAGGTGGGCAAGGGATGCTCAGTGGTCCTAAGCAACTCTGACTCTAAACCGAGAGGGTCTGTGTGTTCTTGAGTCCCACGTGATGCCGGGCAGCTCCATCCTAGCCATGTGGCCCCTAGAACCTTCTGCAAGCCTCTCGACCTGAAAGAGCCTATGCAACGTGGACTGGCTAGACGGACACCGTCAGAGAAAACAAGGTGAAGTGGTTTGAAGAAAGCCACATCCCCGGCCACCTCCCCCCCTAGGGAAGCTGCGAGTTGTGTATCTGCACAGCACAGGAACTTTGCCTGCAGACTCGGCTTGGTGACAATGGGCAGCCTCATTGTCAAGAACCATAGGAGCCCTGCAAAGACTCGCTTCTAACAGCCAGCCATGGACGCCCACACCGAAAGGTGGTCAGGTCGGTTCCCCTGGCCGGGCTCCACGCCTGTGAATGAGCAGAGGCCGAGAAGCCTGGCCAGGAGATTCTGGCTCTCATTCTTGGCAGCGGCCACACACTTGACATTCTCTCTGTTCACGACTTTCCTTTCAAATCTGTGCATAGTAAACTGCGGCTAATGCAGGCTTTGGCCCACAGGGGCAGGCAAGTCAGAGCCCCTGACAGCAGCCTTCCTCAGAAGCCCTGACTTGCTGGGGCCCTGTATCACCAAGGAGAAACTGCTCCCATTTCCTCCTTCTATGCTCTTAGCCCATGACGATACTGCTCATCACTGCTTCTCCACTTCCCCTGGGTGCCTCCGAAAGCAGGATTTTACTGAGGCTCCAGTATTTGAAACATTTTGCAAAAAATGTTAAATAGTGCCCTCTCTCACAACTGCAAACAGGAAGAGAGGTTTCCAAGTTGAAATCCGTCACTTAGGAGAGTTTCCAGGTTGAACAAGCCAAACAAAAAAAGGTTTCGCTCAGTTTTTAGGGTAACACGGACTTTGGTCACAACTCTAGATTAAATCATAGAAGAGCCATAAAAACGGGGGAAGTCTGCATTCATGCTAGAAGCTGGGTAAGGGTGCCAAGCACATGCCAGAAAACTTCAAGGAATTTCTGTTCCATTGAGAATAAATGGTGCAAAATGAAAGAAAGTTGCCCAAGTTTAACCTGTAACTCAGCTGCCCGAGGAGGCAGCAAAGCCTCATGGGACAGAGGAGCAGATCCCGAATGTCATGAATGTCTCCCAGTTTAAAGGGGTGAGAGTTGGAGGAAGAGGAAGACCCAGGGCTGGGGCCTGCGGTTTAGAAGCAGCACTGAGTGGGAGTCTTGGGGGAGTTGGGGAGGTGGGGAGGGAAGGCACCTGCTAAACAGCCAATGTCCAGCCAACAGCCCCGGAGGCAAATCTGAGGCCTGCTCTGCTGGAAGCTCTGGTTCAGAGGCAGATTCTTCATCCAGCCTCAGACCCCTGGGGGCCCAGGGATGTAGTGAGAGCTGCTGGCCGAGGCCCAGGGTTGGGGGCTCCAAGGAGAAGCTCATAGTGAGTGGAGGAGGGGAGGGCTATCTGGGCACCAAGATCAGAGCCCGAGGTGGAGAATCTAGTAACAGAAACATCCAGATGCAAGAATCGCTGCTCTCTTTGCATGTACTTGGTCGACTGGGCCGCTGAACTGTCCTCTGTTTCAAAATCAACTAGAAAAGCAAATCAAATAGCAACATTAGGGCCTAGCTGGGCAGGAGGGAAGGTTCAAGAAACAGTGACCATGCAGTCTTGATTTTTGTTTTATGGGGAGTGGAGAACAAAGAAAGTTCTCATTGTTTATAGATAAGAAACACCCTAAGGACAGAGTCGATGAAAAGAGTCTATAAAGTAAGGACCATGGTGCTGATAATAATATAATAATAGCAATATAATAATAGCAACAGTAGCTAACGTTAGTTAAACGGTTACTAAATGCCAGATACAAAGTTCTAAGTGTTTTCCTCCTCACAACAATCCCTTATGAAATTTATGATCATTAACCCATTTTACAGATAGGGAAACGGAGGCTCAGAGAGGTTGAGGAACTTGTAAAAGGTAGGAGAGCAAGAACACATTTCTGAAAAATATTTACTGCAAAAAAAATACGTTTTATATGGCATCCGCTTTATTCTCTCTATAAAATTCAGGAATGCTTTCAAGACACAAAACCTGAATTAAGATGAAAGAAAAAAATAGGAAGGAAGCCGGATGACTAATGATAAAATGATGTGAATCTAAAATGTTATGGTGGAATGTGAAGCCTTCGAAGCAGTAAAGGGCAGAATTTATACTGGAGAAAATGAAAATAGAATCCGTTTCTTCATCTGCTGAAGGCATGGGAGAGAAGGAGGGTGAGAGGGGGTGATGTTAAGGTCTAGAATTATTAGATGCCCAGGCTCAAGTCTTGATTCTTTCATTGGAAACATTTACACATTTCCATCCACCTGGAAAGCTCTGGATTTGATCCTGCCAAAAGGAAGGGGGTCAACCAGATGACTTCTCGGCGTGCTTCCCAGCAGCCCTGTGAGTTTCTCCTCTATCAAATCCCATAAATGGGTCCTACCATAGCTAGGTTTGGGGTGTAGTGATTTTTGGAGAGGGAGACGCTTAGATCTACTTACTTTCTTTTATTAAAAAAGAAAAACCCCTCCGGGACATTGTTTCTTCTGTGGGGCCCATACCTCACCCCCCATTCTCAGCCTTGTACTTTACGCAGGTCTCTCAGGGTGGGCTCTGGTGGTCTTCACTCTGTTTTCACTGTGGGATTTAAAGCTGAGCTGCAGCCAGCTGCCTTCTGACCCCGAGGGGAGATACCGTCTGACAACAGAATCAACACACTGGAAGAACAGAGCTGTGCTGACTACTAATAATATATTGTTTGTCCCTGCATTAAGCTGTGTTTGACACTTTGCCTTATGCCAGAACTGTCCAGTAACCAAGCCAATAAAATCCCCTTTCTGCTTAAGCCAGCCTGAGTTGGGGTTCCTAGCACTTGTAACCAAAAGACTCCCAACGACTTCAGTTAAGCAGAATAAATCAACAACAATACACTCTGAAGGCACCCTGATTTCTCGGAGAATCTGTGGGTGTTGCGTATTGTGTTAATCTTTACATCTGTGCGCATGAGAACATCCCATCTTAAGGTACTTTTGAAGAGCCGTCAACGGAAGGAAAACTCAATGAGCTGTACATAAAAGGGCATGCACATAAACAGAACTTCTTGACTCATGTGTACTTTTAGTATTTTAATTGCCCTGAGGGCTGCCTTCATAACCAGGTGACTGACCCTCAGGGCCTCCAAGACCAAAGGGAAAGAGAAGCTGAGTGAACTGAAGGTGACACGACTTGTTTCCCTAACCCAACGCCAAGCCCACCCAGCCTGAAGACAAGCCTGCTGGGATCCCAGACCGGCAGAAGCCCTCTCGGGACACGTTCTGGCTCCATTCGGAGGGAAAGGTAAAGAAGAGGAAATCTTTTGTTCATCTAAGAACATCCCCCACTCTCTCGCCGTGCTCTGGCCGCACTGCCTCTTTCCAGTTCCTTAACATTTGCCATGATTTTTCCTGCGTTTCCTTCATAGCACCTGCCACTGTCGGCCTTAACATGAGTACTGATGTGTATTTGCAGAACGTCACTCTGCCTTGGCTCCAAGGTCTGCAAGGCAGCGGCGGCCTTGTAGGTTTCAGCCTCTACGCGTGGTCGCAGGGCAGCCCAACAACAAAGCGCTCGTTGAGTAATGAATGACTGAATGAATGAATGAGTGCTTGTTGCTTCTTTGAAGTTAAGAGGGATGAAGGAGTGAGTTTGCTCGTACATTACTTTGAACTGAGTCTTTCTCTTTTGAAGCTTTTTTAAAAATAAAAGGTTGCTATGTTGCCCACTGATTTGGATCTTTGATTTCTTTAGAGGAGGGGAGGGCAGGTGGGAATGTGGAGGAAGACAGTAGAGATTTGGGGCTACCCAGAAACGGGTTCTGTGAGTTTACCTTTCGCTAGATGCGGGAGCGGGCGATTTAGGGGTGGGAGGGAGAGCTGGGGTGGCTCTGCTTCTGGGCGGGAATCTAAGTGCTGCCGCCAGAAGTCAGGCTGGAGTGGGTTCTGGTGGACGGCTCAAATTCTGATTGCGGGTAACGGAACAGTAATACATCTGTCCTGTCTAGAATTTTCCAATTTGCCATTATCTGGAGACTTTGGAGAATCATGAGGGGAGTGGAACAGGAAGCAAAGAAAAACAAGCTCGCTCACTCTCTCCCCCCGCCTTTTTATTTTAATTATTTAAAAGATGTCTCATCCATGGGAGGGACTATTATGTCTCCATTAAAATCATTTATAATAATATGAAACATGATTATGCTATAGTGTTAAGTCCAAAAACAAAAACAAACAAACAAAAAGCAGGACCCAATATTGTAGCTGCAGAGTCTTAACAACTTGGTTGACAAATCCTGCCTGGCAGGGCCTGCTTCACCTCACCCAGTGTCTCTTATCACCCCTCCTCCTGGAGGCCCCTGCCCTCTGCCCTCCAGCCACCCTAAACTCACATTTCACTCACGCCTTTGCCCCTTTGCCACCCCTCCCCTCTCCTGGGCAACACCCCTTGATTCTTCATGTCCCTCTGAAACTCTGTCCTGAACCGACAGCCTGAGGAAGTGCCCCAAGGTCAAGTCTCTCCCTCCACGTGTCCTTCCAGGTTATCACACATAGCACAGGGTCTCTCACTGGGCTGCGAGTTCTGTGAAGGTAGATGGTGTCATTTCCTTGTCCTGTCCCCAACACCCAGCACAGTGCCTGGCATGGGGTCTTAGTAAGTATTTGTTGAATACATACCTGAAGGAAATAGGCCAAAGTGTTGCCTCTAAAGTGAGGCAACTAATGCTGATTTGGTTTCCTTCTTTTTACTTTCCCGTATGTCTCGGATTTTCTCCAATAAGCACGGATTCCATTTATGATAGAAAACAATGGTAAAACATCTGGAGAAGGCAGCAGAGGGGCAATATGAACTGTGTTTTCTTTTTTTCGTAGGACTTTTCCCCTTTGTCATAGGGATTTCGTCTGCATTTTTGGGTCTTCATCTAGGGAAATAAAACATACAGGCCCACGAGGGAGTGTGGAGGCCCAGCGGCCGTGCAGGGCTGTTATGACATTCTCGCAGGGAGCTTGCAGGCGAGCCTGGCGCTGGCAGGGACAGGCTTTGCACCTCCGCATTTCCAGAAACAGCTCGGGGCCTGGCACAGGGCAGGCACATCCTTAGCGAATGCCTCCTGAATTCCTTGATACCAGTTTTAGGAATGAAACAAACGTAGACTGATGCCAAGAAGAGTACTTCATGTGTCTTGTGCCGTTGTTCTGGAAACTTGGGGATGCGTGATGGGGGAAATTGAGCTCTGCCGCAGGAACGGTAGCACAGTTGGTAGGTGTGGAAATGCACAGTTACACTCCATGCACCTAGAGGCACGACTTAAGGCAACCTCAATTTCCAGATGATGATGAAAAACAAGCCAAAAAAAAAAAGAAGAAGAAGAAAAAGAAAAAAAGATGCTCCTTTGCACATCCTAACAAGCTCACAAAGGCCGTGAATCCAGTTAGTGCCCAGGACCATCACAGAGCCTCCCTCGGGGGAGCCTGTTTGTGGGGACTTCGGGTATAGTCCTAATAAGCAGTCTTGAGCCTGACAGGAGCCCCAGATCATCACATAGTAGGGGCATTTACCACAGGGGTATATTACCTGCCACCCCAAAGGCACCTGGGAGGTTACTGATAGCACAACATACAGGACACAGCATCAGAACTTTTCTAGAAAAGGCCCTCCAAGAACATCTGGTGACGTCCACCCCTCCTTTTATAGCCCAAGAAGAAGCACAGTTAGGAAGCTTGACAGGCTTGCCCCCAACCACACAGCAGTAAAACTGCGATATAAAATAAATAACAAATAAACAAGAAACTACCAGGCTCCGGGTTCCCTGTGCCCAGGTACCTGTAACTGAGGGTCAGCATGCCCAGGTGAGATCAAGGAAGGCCGGGGAGGGAGCCCTCTATTTTAGAGTGATTCCCAACAAAATTTATTTTGTAATTTTTAAATTGGTTCTGAAGAGTGATTATTCTCAGTTATCTGAAGTACTGATTCCTGGGCCCAGTCTTCCTGGACAGAATAAGAACTCCTTAATAGTAATTTATTTTTTCCATCTATTATTGCAAAATGGATTTAGTCCACCCCCCCCACCCCCACCCCCACCATCTCCCACATCATTCCATTGGGCAGACTGGGCACTTTGTGAAGGCAGGGTCCAACTTGCCCATTTTTGTGTAGTGCCTGGGGCAGTGCTTTTTGTGGATGAATGAATAAATGAATGAACAAATGAATGAATATTCAAGATTCACTAGCCAAAGCTGCCCTATTTAACTTTCAATGCAGCACACCCATGCCTTGAGGCCAATTCTTGAAATCCGAGTGGTAGATGCATTCGGTATGACAGGAAATAATTAAAACAAACCATAAGCACTGAGGGAACAGTTGTCAACGCGCTCGCTCGTTGTTTCTATAACCAACCAACAATGTGGAAACTGCATTTTTGCCTGTAAATGGAGGCATGCTGACACGCGCGGAAATGCGAAGAACTCCAACACAACTGTGTAAACTCTCGTCGGGAAGAGAGAAACCACACAAAGTTAGTGAGCCTCATATGTTTGATGCCAGGTTTACACGCATGGAGTTTTGTGTTTCTTTTGCTAACTCACCTTTTCCTCCACGGACAACTGTTAAAGTCATGCTCCCACGTAGTTCCCTTACCTAGCACCTCCTTAAAACTCAAGCTATTGTTGCTTTCGGTGAACAAACTTTGGCGATATTATTCTCCTCTGGGCACCTTCTCTGAGACTACAAATTAGCAGGATGCATCGCATGTCTAGACACTCACAGGTGTCGTTGGAATCATGGATTTAAGCTGTTTACACCCCACATTGTTTTATTTATCCTTCAACATCAGGTCTCTGTTTAATTAAAATTTACTTGGGTCCTCCTGGCGCGCGCAGACACTATCTCCATCGCAGCACAGAAGTGGTTTTGCTCTTATTAATTCCACCTTTGCCTCTGTTTGCTCCTAACCCAAGAACGCTCACTCCGGCCGCCCAAATCCCGAGTTTGCTTCCCTTGAGTCTTGGAAACCACAGGCGACTGCCAAGGATACCTCCCATTTACAAGCTGTTCTCCAGGCTAATGCTGATCTTCCCCAGACGCTAAATCATAATCTTCGTGTTTTTCGTATTTCACATTCTAGCCACAATTTCAACATCCCATCCCCGTGACATTAGGGAATGATAAATCAGCGGGCGGGACAAGCTCCCCGCACAGACTGGTACGGGCGGGCGGACTGGGTTTTGCCAACGCCCTCACCCCTGCCAGATGTCAGCGCCCGTGGGGTTAACCCTTTCCCAAAGCCCTGCCTTCCCCTGCCGGGCTGAAGCTTTCCCAAGCAGCTATTTTTAACAACACAAAATAGCTTTTATCTATTTTCTTCTAAAATTTTCCTCCTTTTTTTTTCTTCTTTTCTCTCCTTTCCTTGCCTTGCCAAACCTAACAGTCCTGTGAGGCAGCTACAAATGCTGTCAAACCATAGACAATGTAAATGTATGTTTTTTTTAAATAAGTCTACATTAAAACTTTTTGCTCCCCCCCCTTCACTGTATATTATTAGAGGAGGAGGATGGTGGAAAAAGCTTAGTTTAGGGTGGAGAAATATTTAATGCTTGTGTTTTGTTGCTGTTATTTTTTTTAAGCTTTATTGAAGTATCATTTACATACCAACTTACCTGTATGATCCAATGGTTTGGGGTATATTCATAGAATTGTTCAACCATAATCTAACTTTAGAACATTTCTATCACCCCCAGGTCTCCCCCCAAAAAACCCCCCGTGCCCATCTGTATTTAGTTCTCCCCCCACCCCTAGGTAAACGCTAACTTACCTTCTGTTTCTATAGATTTGCCTTTTCTGGGCCTTTCATACACATGGACTCATACAATAGGTGGTCTTTTTTGTCTGGCTTTTTTCACTTAGCCTAATGCTTTTGAAGTTCCGTGCTAATGGCTTTTATTACATGGCAAAGCCGTCTGGAATGGCCAAAGCGTCCCAGAAGACTCCATGATCTAATGTGTACATGCTAAGTGCGCTCTCAGAATACACGCCGCATAGACGTGTTCCATGTGTTGGGTGAGAACCTCCCTCCTCCGATTAGGGTCAAGTTCTAAGATGTGTGTGTGTTGGGGAGGAGGCGGGTCAGTCACGGGCCATATGCAAACACAAAGCATCTTCATTAGTAGTTGGTATTGGTCTTGTTGTGGACCGAGAAAAACCCAAACCATTCGATTCCCCTGTTATTTCAATGACCGATCAAGGCCATGTAACATCATTAGATAAACGCAAGGGCTTTTAAACGCTCTCTTTTTC
>NW_017731398.1:2171963-2181489 GCF_001890085.2 Hipposideros armiger
ATGCCCTTTGCAGCTTTTTGGCGGCTCTTTCCAGCTTTCATCGTGGAATATTCACGAGAGCTGCCCTAACAAGAAACCCTTCTCCTACCTGAGGGTTATGGTTAGAGCACGGGTCTGCAGCCTTGGCTACACATTAGAATCCCCTGGGGAGCTTTGAAACTACACTCATACCCAAGCTCCATCCTAAATCAGATCAGCGTCTCTGGAGGTAGTCCTGGGCACAAGTGTTTTTGAAAAGCTCCCCAGGGGATTCAAAGGTAGGTCCAGGACTGAGGACCAGCTGGCTCCATGGGAAACGGCAGATTCTGAGTCAACATGTCTGAAACCAAGGCCTGAGAGTCAGGTTTTAGAACAATCTCCCGGGTAGTGCAGATGCCACCAGCCCTGGACCACACTTCACAAGGTGAGGAGCTAGAGAAAAATCCACATTTTTTTTTTGGCATGCTCGGGGTGTTCTACCATCTGTTCCAGACCAGTAGGATTAGCATCCCTTGAGAACTTGCTAGAAAAGGAACTCCTTGGCCTTACCCCAGATTTATTAAGTCAGAAACTCAGGGGGCAGGGCGCGGTGATAAATTGTTTTAACACGCTTTTCCAGTGACACTGGTACACATTAAAGTTTGAGAGCCACGGATCCACTTGTATTTCCTAAACATGGGGTGCCCCCCAAGTATGTATTACTACCGGCTGGAGTACTTTTCTTCCCCCTGATCTCCTCCCCACAAGGGCCTCCTTCAAACTCCTATTCATCCTGCAAAACCCGTCTCTTCTGTGATACCTGTTACCCAGTGTTGTCCTGCTAAGTGTTCGACAATCATTCCCGCTAGGATCCTGATTGTATAGCATTTGTCAGTTTCAGTCTATCAAGTTCAGTGTGTTAATGTGAAGAAGGCAGTCAGGGTGAGATGCATGCTTGCGAGCCTGAAATGGGCTTTTGCCCACTGGTTCCAGCACTGTCACCTCTATCCTATACTTAACCCGCTGTCTTAAGCATTTGGCTCACTTGATTCTTCTCACTGGATGGTGAGCTCCTTGAAGCCTGGTTCCATGTCACTCTTCTGCCTTCCTCCATCATCTCTCAAAAGGGGACTGCACATAGAAGGTCCTTCTTAGATCTTTATGAAATTGAACCCAACCTCTGTTGTGATAACATCCTATACCTACACCCACATACACAACTGAAATTTTCAAAATGAAAATTGTTCAATAGTGAGATAATTGTTTTAACTTAAAAAAATTTAATTGTAGATCGAGCATGATCAAATATGTACCATCTCTTATATTTGATCCCGGGATTTGGGCACATGGTGCAGTTAATTGTTGATGGTGTCCATGAGAAACCTTGTGAATTAGAAATACTGATTTTGTTTAGTTTAAAAGCATGCATACATAGATGTGGAAGGCTCCAGATGGTGGCCTCACATGGGGGAGGGACCTGGGAACCCCCGGGAAGCTCTCCCAGCTCTGCCCCTGACCTGGTCTCAGGGCACCCCATCCCCAACGCTCGCCTGCAAAGGGAGGTGCAGCATTAAATAACTGGCTCTCTAAAGATCTAGTCTATCTCTAGTTGTTAAATTACAATTTAGGACTCCAAATGCTCTTTACACTGAGAAGAAAGCATCAATTCAGAAATGTTTTCTTTTTTCTATTAAAAACAGCCTTTTTATGTTATGGAAAGGGTTAAGGACCTAACATGCCCTAAAGAATCAAGGGCTCGTCTTGGCATCTTGTCCTCCTTTCTCCTGATGAATTGCCTGACACTTTCCTGATCCTGAAGCTCTTTTCTTTGGAAAATAACATTTGGTTCTAGTCATGGCAGAAGCCCAGGCTTTGCTGATTTAAGGCCATAAAGGAATGTGACAGCAAATTTAAATACTTTCATATCTATAAAAGCATAGGGTCCTGAGTTACACAAAACACTCTACACGGGCTCCTTACGTATAATAGAGTTTCCTTTCATTGTCAGTAGCTCAGTTCCTATTTGTTTATCTCTAATTCTCTTTAGGACGTGCAACCTTGGATTCAGTTATAATTTTCAGTATTGCTAGACCCTGTTAAGACTGAACTGTAATTCCATGGTTCAGATTCCACTGGGTTAACTTTACAGTGTGAACAATTAGGAAACACCTTTTCTCTTATTCCTCTGATCACAGTATTGATTCTGTACAGAAGAAATGTATCGATACATTATATTGTGTTTAGTTTAAGATACGAATAAACAACTGTGCCACTAAGAGACCCTTTTCAAAAGACTCTCCAAGAAGGCTTAAATATTTTTGGCAAGCGGGAGGTATGAGTTCAGGGGTAACTATTCCTTTTGCAATTCAAAAACATAAATTAGGATAATTGTTTTAGAAAATAGAGATGTGCTGATAAATTTTAGTTCTAATTAGTAGCTTCTTTTTCAGTTTATGCTTTAATTTAACTCCAAATATTTTTCCCTTTTGCTCGTCAACACTGACACAGACCCATCTACTTTAAGATCATTTGTTTTATCCCTTTATTTGGGTTTACAAGTTGGGTTTCAACAGCAGGCAGAGGACGAGAACAAAAGATAGTTTTGAATTTAAACAAATAATGAATTTCAGAAAAACCTCAGTAATGTTTTTATTTATCTCCTACTGGGGTCTCTTTAGCATGTCCAACTGAAGTTATAACGACTGAGTTAATTACCTTACCCACAAACATCAGTTCAGGGTTCCTATAGTTCACTCCCTGGTAAGTCGCTCTTCCAGGTTCAAACTCCGGAGGGCTGTCTTTTCTTCCCTCTCGCTCACCTTCTCTATCCAGACAATCATTAAGTCCCGCCGACTACTGCTTGTACTGTGTCTAGAGTGTATCCTTTTTACTCAACTTGACTCTGAACTTGAGAATGTATCATAATCACCCGGGGAGCTTCATCAAAATGCACAACTTGAGGACTTTCCCCCCATTCTGATTCAGGATGTCTGAGATGCGTCTTGAGAAACCTGCATTTCTAATAATGCAGCCAGGTGATTCTGGGGCCTGGGAGGGTGAATAGGAACCAGGTAAAGAGGGAGGAAGCCTGTTCCAGGTGGTGAGACCAAGAGGCGAGAACCCAGGGCAGGTGGGAACCGATAAGCAGGGACAGAAAGAAGGACTGGGAGGACCAGCCTGATGGCACAGGTCCAGTGTGGGGGGCCTCCCAGGACATAGGAAACAGGTCTGCTTCGGACAGGTGGGGTGGGAGATGCCCATGAGTCCCAGTTGAAAATGTCAGTTGGAAGCAGGAAATGAGGATCAATAGCTGAGGAGAGAGATCTCGGCTGGATTTGATCATTAGCTCTTGGGGAAAGAGCCTTCTTATCAGTGGTGATGAGAAGAGAGTCAACATGAAGTTCCATTTAAAGTGATTGGGGCAGATGAGACAGCAAACAATATAGGAAGAAGAAAGAAAAGCCAAGAAAAGAGAATTTTAAGAAAAGAGGAAGTGGTGGACTATATCATAGTCACCCTAGTTTTTTTTTTCTTTTTGTGCCCTGAACAGAGCAGGTACATAATAATCATTTTCTGAGCTGAATGGAAAGACTGCTCAGGCCAGGGAAGGTAGGAGCAATGGGACGTTTGCTGAATGAAGCCATTAGAGGGGCCCTGTGTGACCTTGGCAAGGGGAGGAGAGATGGGACAGCAGGTGGATGGGGCAGTAGGGTGGGGTGAGTGGGCTTTGCAGGTGGGGAGTGGTAAAGAGGCAGAAATGAAGGCTACTCCATTTGTCCCTGGCTAGGTCACCTCCTTCCTTCCGAGGTACGTGTGATTTCAACACCCAAGCTCATGAGAGAGCTTCCGGTACAGCGTTCCCCGTCTTTGCGCTCATTTGGGTTGTTCAAAATGTCATTTCAGGGTGTCCTTTTTTGAAATAAAACAGCTCCTTTTAGGTAAAAGGCACAGTTCAAACTGTGTTTTCTCCAATGCTGGGCATCTGCCTTCCTGACCCAGTGATTTTTGAGCTCATGTTGTGTGATGGTGAAGTTACTGTGCGAGGGTGCCCTGTCTGCACGACCTCATAGGAATCCTGTAGGGTGGGTGTCATTCTGCACCCCCCATGAGGAAGCTGACCTGCCGCGTCCCCCCCAACTGATAAGTGGTCCAGCTGGGCGTCCAGCCTCGTTCTGTCTGACTCAGAAGCCTCGTTTCCCCACCCAGGCTGCCCTTACTTCAACGTATAAATTCCAAAATGACATGGCCGCTTTCCACCCAAAGTTCCCGACCTTTGTACATTCCAGACAGTTCTTTCTAATTGAGGTGTAGGTTCTTCAGTCGCTAAAGGCAAAGCCCTTGCCACTCTGCCCCCCGGCCTTCCTGTCTGCCTCAGCCCCTCACAAACCACACAGAGTCAGCAGAGAGGGGCTGTTGGCTGCTCACCTCCCTGAACCACACGTCTGCCCTGCACCCGGCCTCCCTGATGCAGAAGCACGCCCAGGGCCAGCCTCGTGTGTGGTCCCCGCAGCTCCAAGGGAGCCCCTTGCATCCTAGGGAGAGATCGCATCCACTTAGTACCCTTGTTGAAATCCTAGGCACGGTGGTGGGTGCCTGGTGGATGGTGTCTCATTTCATCCACCCAGTGCTGCAAGCTAGATGCTGTCATCTCCATTGTACAGTTGAGGTAACTGTGCCTCAGGGCGGGGCAGCGACTTCCCGAGACACCTACCTACTCAGGGAATGTCAGAACTGGGGCTCAGCCTGGGTCTACCTGCATCTTCAGGCTTTTATTCCTCCCTCTCCTCATCACAGCAGAGGACTCCTCAGGCTCAGAGCTGGGCTGCTCCAGGAAAGAATCAGACGGGGAATTAGGAAAAGTGACTGGGTCAAGTCATCTATCATTACCTTGTGCGTTTTGGTGAGGATTTAAATGCTGAAGCTGTTAAATCCCACATCTCCAATAGTAAGGGTCCCACTTAGCAGGGCATCTCTTTGAGCCGTTTCTATATTAGCGTGTAAATACCATCACTAACATGTATTAGTTATCTGGACCTGGGCTGAGCATTTCATAGGAATTATCTCCATGTTATCCTCACACAAAACTAAGAGGATGGCATCCTAAGGAATGGAAGCATAGGCGATGTAACTCACCCAGCATTATAGCAGGGTGGGGCTGCGATTCAAGCCCAGAGCTGTCTGGGACTCGCCAAGTCCTGCTCCTAAGCACTGGGTGAGATGTCCTTGGGCTCAGCCAGCCCCTGTCACCTGTGTCCTCCTGTGCGTGCACCCACCTCGTCTCCCCACACAATCACCCCACTGATGACATCTGCCTCTTCTCTTGTCTGTTTTCCCCGCTGGACTGGGAATGCCCAGAGGGCAGAGATACTGCTGGGGAGGTGTCCTCCTGGCACCTGCTGTTCCTGTTGTGTTGTAGCCACCAGCGGCGTTTTCTTAATATCTGAGGGGATGAGAAGGAGTGAGACCCAGCAGAGAGCTGGGCTGAGTCGGGGACTGTTCCCAGCAAAGTGAGGTGCGCAGTGGCAGGTTTGGGGTTGGCCTCCCTGTGTCATTCATTCATTTATTTGACAAGTGTCTATTGAGTGTCTTCTATGTGTCAGGCATGACGTTAGTTGCTGGAATTGCAGCAGTGAGCGAAGCAGACAGGAAGCTGACATTCTAGGGGCTGCAGGTAAATGCTTTCTCCGGGCACTTGGCTTGGTGTTCAGTCCTTCTTTCTTTCTCTATTTTTCCTCAATGCTGGGACACTTATAGGTGTCCGTTGTCAAACTTCCTTGTATCTGCTGAGAGCTACATCTTCTATGTTTCTTGCTCAAGCTAACTAGCTGAAGAACCATAAATAAAGACAAGTACTGAACAGACAAACCTTAAAAGTCCCCTCCCCCAAAGCCTCTGCCAACTGTCATCCTTCTCTAACCCTGCACGTCCCGATTGCTTTATTCCAGAGTTACAGGGAAGCGCCAGGTCTGGGGCAAGGGCTGAGCGTCAGCCACGATTAGCCCCCTGTGCCCGGAGTCCCCAGATGTTACCGATAGGTCCTGCCCCGCCCTCTAGTGAATTAGGGCCATCTTGGCCAAATCTGCTCCCCATTGGTGGCCTCCGCTCCTCCCTTGTGTCCATACCACCAGCACAGGAAGCCCACCCTCCTACACCCGGTGTTCATAACTCGTGCAGCGGGAGGGTTGTGCTGGTGTGTGGACCTGGGCTCAAGGGAAACGGCTAGTTTACAGCCACTCAGGATGTGGGGTCTGGGCTCAAAAAACCTAACACGAGGGGATGGAGGAAGGGGTTGGATGCTGGGTGGTTTGTGCAGAATCCAGGCTCTGGAGTCTGCAAATAGCTTCGGACTTTCTGTGCGCTCCTCCCAGGGACCCCGGGCGGTGGCCTCAGGTGTCCTGAGACAGGACACTGTGCCTCTCCCAGATTAAACCCAGGGCAGGCGCTCCCAGCACTGTCAGCATGAGGTCATCATACCAGTAGGAATTTCCTGTCCCTTAAACACTGACTGGAGACGGTCCCCGCCCTCCGCCCCGTCTGTGGGCTCAGACTCTCACCTAATACCTCCGGCGTTCACTGCCAGGCAGCGCCAGGCCCTGCCCTTCAGGCCTCCTCAGTGCTGCAGACCTGAGACAGGGTTCAGCATCAGTTGCACAAAAGAAGCCACGTGGGGAGGCATGTCCAGTGAGAGACGTTCCCTGCACCAGACAAGCCAGCTTTCCTGAGTGGTGACCTTACTCTGGCCCATCTTGGTTTCAGGCCCCCAGTGCTTTGCAGCGTTGATGCAGGAACCCGGATCTCCGGGGAAACTGAGACCCGTTGATGACAGAGTACTCTAGGGGCCACTAAGGAGTGCACAGACTCCTTGAAGTGAGGAGGCTCCACATAGCAATTACCAGGTGAATCTTAGGCGAAGAATGTGGGTATTTGCCGCAAACTCTGTCTCTCCCTAGTCAGATGATGGTGACACAAACCTCCCTGCTGGGATGGGAGCCAGGATGGAAGTGTCTGGGTGTCATGTCCATGTCAAACACGCTCTGTACACAACAGGGGTGCAGTAGACCTCTGTCCATTGTTAAAGCTGGGAAGACTTGTCCTGTGGTTTTTCTCAGGGCTTGAGCCCTGGCATAGTTGGCTAAGGGAGGAGGAGGGGTTTTGAGCCCAGGTGTGTGTGTGTGTGTGTGTGTGTGTGTGTGTGTGTGTGTGTGTGTGTGTGGCAGGTACAGGGCGAGAGGGAGGATAAGATGGTCTCAGAAACTGCAGGCTCTGATGGAACTGGATTGGGACCCCCATGTGAGGTTCATTAAGGAAGGGCTGCAGGCAGGTGTGGAGGGAGCGTTTGGGGAGGCATGGGGATTCTGGGGCCTAAGGGGGTCCACGTGTCAAAGTGCGTCCATGAGAGAGTGGGCTTGTCACTCTGCCAGAGGCCTCACGCAGGACTTGCTGTGGGGAGTTCTCAGAGACAGTGTCCTGGGGTGTGAGTCCTGTCTGGGCAGGTCCCCTTAAGTGGCTTCACAGCAACAGACCTGAAGGAGGGGGATGGAACTCAAGAAAGGGAGCGCCTGTGACACCCCTCCTCCTTTCACAAATTTTGCTGAGGATTTCAGGGAGCCAGGAAGCATGATAATGGGTCCTCATTTGTACCACAGGCTGGAGAGATCAGAGGGAACTGGAGAATTTAAGACTATGATATTTTATTTCTCATAATTCTCCTTTATCCCCCAATAAAATAACATTTACCATGAGCCTTCTGATTACAAATCGGTATTTGTTTCTGAAGCACATTTAGACACTACAGAAAATAACCGCAAGAGGAAAATCAAAATGAATCAGAAGCTGATCCCCAGAGGCTGCTACTCTCCATATTATATATTGCGCATATTGTTTCCTAATTTGCTTTATCCACTTAAAAGTATATCATGAATCTTTTCACAAGTCGATAAATGTTCTTCGCCATTATTTTTTAATGGTAGTTTAGCGTTCCTTTCTGTAGGTCTGTCCCAGATTATTTAACCAGTCCTCCTATTGGAAAGTAGCTCACACCTCTTAGCCATACAATAAAGCTGTGCTGACCAGCCCTATAAACTAATGTATGCACACACGCCTAATGAGTTTCTTAGGATAAACTCCTAGGAAGATAAGTGCTGGTCAAATAGCGTGACGTTTTTAAGGCTTTAATACACGTTGGCAAAGGGCCTTGTGGGAAGGGTCTTTCAACGTACACTCCAACCTACAAAGTGTGAGAATGCCCGTTTCCCCACACGCTCACCCAAATTTGGTATTATCACTCTGACCATCTTTGTCAATTTGAAAGTAGAAAGTGATAGTGTTTAATTGTTTAAATTCCCATTTTTTGTGTGTTGAATAAGAGTAAGCACACATATTTTCACTCTTTTCATTTCTTCTTATGTAAATTACCTGTTTCTATCACTTGTTTATTTTGTTGACAGCTTATTATGAACCAAACATTGGGCATTTTTTAACTTGGTGTGTTCAGCTTTTTCTCAATAATTTTCAGGAGGTCCTTGTATAATATTATTAGCCTCTTGCTTATCATGTTATGAGAACTTGATTCCTGTTTGTCTCAAAGCCATTTTTTTTTTGCGTTTCAGAAAGATTTACATGTGTATAGTCAAAATTGTCAACCTTTGTGTTACATCAAAGTTTTTCTCTTTATCAAAAATATAAAAACATAATTTTCTATCCCCCCCAAACATTTATAATTGTCTCATTTGCATTCAAATCTTTAATTCCTCTTTCTGTCTGACATAGGTAAGGACCTAGTTTAATGTTTTTCAAAAGTTTGACTTCTTTTCCCAACATCATTGATTGAGCACTCCGTCTTTTCTCCAAAGATTGAACTATGCTTGTTTTGATTAATATTTTCTTGATTTTTCATATGTTTATTGGTCATTTGTATTTCTTCTTTAGTGAATGCCCTTGTCTTTCCTTTCTTAGTTCTTCGTCTCTTATGGATTAGAAAGGACACTTTATATATTGAAGCCACAAATTCTTTTTTGCTCATTTATCTTGCAAATATTTTCACCAGTTTTACGCCAATTTATTAATTTTTATATAATTTTTGGCATACAGAAGCTTTACATTAGCTCTAGTCATAGTAATATTTTAATTTATGGTTTCTGATTTGGTTGTTGTGCAGGCAAAAGCCTTCTTCATGCTAAGTCATAGAAATGGTCACCCATAGTTTATTTCATTTTCTTCCTTCTTTCCTTACTTCCTTTCACCTTCAACTCCAATTTATTTATCATTTATTTTGATATGTTGCAGTAGGCAAAAATGTAAGTTTATCTTTTCCCAAATGAGTTACCCAATGGTCTCACTATTGTTTATTGAATGATCTTTTACTTTCTTACTTGAAATGTCACCTTTATCATAAATAAAATTCTTACATGTACCAGATCCTGTTCCTTACCAATATCCTGTCTCTGCCCTGTTTTTCAAAATTTTAGTTTTCTCATGGATGGGGAAGAGGCTTGATCACTGCACTGTACACCTGAAGTTGATGTTGTATAATATTGTATGTCAACTATAAGTGAATATATATATATAT
>NW_017731398.1:2181563-2194935 GCF_001890085.2 Hipposideros armiger
GATATTGGGGGGAAGTGGGGCGGTGGATTGGGGGAGGGGTTTGTCACTTCGAGGGGTAAAAAGTATAACTATTGCACTGTGTTGTACAGCTGAAACTAATTCTAAAAAATGTGTATTTCATAATAAAAAATAATTAAAAATGCAAAAAAAAATTTAGTTTTCAGTGATAATTGACATATAATATTATATTAGTTTAAAGTATATGACATAGTGATTAGACATTTATATAACTTATGAAGTGATCACCCTTGTAAGTCTAGTAGCCATGTGACACCATCCATAGTTATGACAATATTATTGATTATATTTCCTGTGCTGTATATTACATCCCTATCTTGTCTTTATAACCTGTCATTTGTACTTCTTAATCCCTTCCACTTTTTATCCATCTCCTCAAACCCCCTCCTCTCTGGCTACCATCAGTTTATTTACTGTATCTGAGAAGAATAAGAAACTGAGGCCAAGTTATGTCATTTGCCTCAAGTCACACTACTAATAAGAGCTGAAAGGCAGGATTCCAAGTTCTTGACCATTCAATCCTCTGTGTGATTTTTTTTCCCTCTTGCTGTGTCTTCACAGATGGGGAGAATGGATGACCTTGCTTTTCACTTTTGTTCTCTGGTGTGGTACTAAAACCATTCACTTCTTCAGTTATTCAACTGTTTTACAAATATTTGATCCCCTCCTACATGCCAGCCGCTGTGCTGGGGATACAGCTGTAGGCAAAACCAGATACAGTTCTCGACCTCCTGCAGCTGATGGGCTATTGGGGCTGTGACAGAAATGGACCAAAGATTCAAAACAGCACCAAACCACAGCCTCAATAAACGTGCTAAAAGCAAGGCACATCGTTCTACGAGAGTGGACAGTGAAGGCTTGCGGAGTGGGCATGAAGGTGTTAGGAGACAGCCTGTCCATCTGTTTCACATGGCTTATGTTTATCAATTGGTTCCATATTTGGGAGAGGAAAAAAAAAAGGCACATTATTTATCGACTGCCCTCCCCACCTGGAGGACACATACTGAGAATATTTTCTCTGTTTAAGGCTTTGTGGTACTAAATCAACTTTTCTAACTGAATACAGGTGGAGCCATCTTGAACGCTAGGCTCAAGGCCCACTCCCACCTTCCATTACCTTACTTGGGAGGTAATAGAGGACCCGAGTGGGCAGCCTGCTGACCTCACTTCTGAGTTTCAACAGTACACCGGGAGCCAATTTCCAGGACACACACCATTTCAAACATAGCGGCAACATGCATTCCCCACACACAGACATTCCCCGCTAATCCACGGTTCTGGGTCACCCACGCCTCTGCAGTCCTCCATAACGCAGGCACTGGGGAAACGCTATCTGTGGAGAATGTTCCGGAGCTCACATTAGGTACAGAGCATCCAAACTCACTTTGGCTGGGGTCCATCCTCTGTGCCACAGTGTGTCCCCCTTGCCCAGTGGCACCGTATCATCACCCGAGGGCCCTGTAGGTGTAGAAAGACCTGCCCCTTGCCACTTGGTCTGACCTCAGTGGTTGTCAGCAGGCTCCCATAGCAGAGATGGGGGCTGGCATTAGAGGCAGTCACTCCTCTGGGCACAGCTGCTGCCAGGGGAGGAGAATGACACATGGTCCTAGAATAGAATCTTATGAGAAGGGCCCCGGCACAGGGAGTCCAGGTTCAAAAGGAGCTGTAGAGGGGCGAAGCACCCCACTTCTCCTTCATCAGCATCACCGGGTGCAGATGGGGCAGGAATAGCACCAAAGCCTGCAGAGGGGCTGGTTCACGTCACTGTCTGGGGCCCCTTTGCCAGCCTGCATTTTGGTGATGTGTTGTCTATGAGAGGGACTGTGGGGAGTTGAAGATGACTGACAGGTGTCAAGCCTGCACGCTCGGGAAAACCATCAGTGTGGAAGTAGATTCTTGGTGATCTCTAGAGGTTTTGTGTTGGTACAGCTGGCAAGCGCAGACATGTAACAGTAGTCATGGCTGGCGTTTCTGAGGCCTTAACAGTGTGCTAAGCAGCACGCTAAGCCATAAATTCCTGAGGGAATCGGGGAGGAAGATGAGGGCGGAGGCTGAGGCTTCGCTGAAAATGCGCTTTCAGGAGGAAGGCTCCTGGCTGCCACCCAGGGTGTCAGGGAGAGGCTGTCACTAACTCTTTATAGACGTCCTAACACCTGCCAGTCTGAGGCTGCATGAGGGATGGGCTCTGGGGACTGTCAGGCAGGGATGTGTGACTGGAGGCCGCAGAGGGGACCATTAAAGGCATCTACTGAACCTGTCAGCCTGTGCTCCACTATCCTGGGGTTCTGAGCTCCCTCCCACCCTGTTCCCTCCCAGACAGAACCAAGGGGCCCCCCTGGCTGTGGCCCAACAGGGCCTTGTCAGCTCCCCTCTTCAGCTTGCTGCAAACTCCCCCACTCTGGTACCTGTTTGCAAGTGTGCATTTGGGAAATACAGAGTTTACTGCCGTTATCGTGACACCACCCCTACCGTGACTGCCGAGGTCTTTGATAATCCCAGGATTCCCACAGGCACCCCCCTGAATTCCTTCTTGGAAGAGAATCCTCAACCCCCAGCCCCCGCATCCCCCACCCATTCATTCTCTGGAGGAAATATGACCCGGCATTTCTGGAACCTTAACAAGCACACTTCAAATTCAGGTTCAGGATTCAGCTCATCCTCTCAGCCAGCGAAGATGAAAGAGTCAAGACGGCAGGGGAACGTCCATGTCTTCGCTCGTCTTAATTTATTTTACAAACAGTTTTCTTGGACCCCAGCGCTTATATTGTTTGAATCTGCGGCGAGGTTCTGGCGTGGCCCTGGGTGTGCAAAAGACACATGGTGGGAGCTTGCCTACAGAAGTGGGAAGTCCTCTGAAGGGATTTAAGGGCAAGGTAGACCATAGGCCTTCTGAGACCTTTGTCATCATTTATGGCTGGGATGCTGACGTGTCTGAGAAACAGCAGGGCTCCTGCTGCCAAACAGAGCCGAACTTATAAGCAAGCGGGGCATTGCTATGACAGTGTCAAACCCTGGGCAAATGAAGCGTTTTGGTAAGCATCGAGTGTCAGAGGCCTTAGCCAAACCTCTGCCCTCTCGTGTCTGCTCCCCAGGCCCCATCCAGTCCATTATGCAGTATGTATGTGCGAGGAGGAAGAAACCCTCCGAACGCCCATCGAGCCGAAATTTCCATTTTTGAATTCAGAGTTAAATACATAATTTGTTTGCTTACACTGGTGTTTGATGGGCTAGTTATCTTGTCAGTGACGTGTTTGGAGGTATGAAATTATCCTCAGAAGACAGCTGGGCCTGCCTCTTTTCCAGGAGAGGATCCCCCTCAGTAGAGGTTCTGTTCGAGGTCAAGAGACAGAAAACCCAACTCAAAATAGCTCAAACAATAAAGGGATTTACTGGCTCTTGTAACTTGAAGACCAGAAGTAGCGGGATGGGCTTCAGGGCTGGTTTGACCCAGAGGCTTAGCAAGCCCATTAAGGATGGTGTATCTTGCTAGCTCTGTGCTCTGGCTTCTTTCTCTCTGAAAGCTTCATCCTAAAGCTGGCCTCCCTCAGGGTGGCAAATGGCTGTAGCAGCTCTTGGCTTCACAGATAAACACCATGGCATCCAGAGATGGGGAGCGTGTCCTTCCCCAAAGTGCTCTCAGAAAGGTCGGCGTGCATTTTTACCTTTCAGAATTGCCTCACCTTATGGCCCAGAGAACTGAATTGGGTCACATGCTCATTGCAGGATGCTCTGGGCTGACTGGCGCAGGCGACCATCACAGTAAAGGATGTGTGACTGTCCTGGTTGACTTAAGCCCGAAAGAGCCCACCCTTGGAACGTTTATGTCACATGGTTGCTACACGGTGGGGTGTGGGCAAGGAGTGGGTGGGGAGGACATTACCACACAGTCTGCCACATTCCTCCAGCACCCCTGGCCAGGAGGTACCCGGCTTTCATGCCTGGGATGGAAAGCACGTCACTCCCGCGGGAGCTTCTGCTGTCCTAGGTCTGTGGTCACACTGTCCCTTCCTGTGGGAAACGTGGCTGCCTCAAGAATCTGCTCCCACGTGTGGCAACTGAAGCCTCACACAAAAAAAGCCAGTTCTTCTTTTAAGAGATGTCCATTCTTTCTTCTGAGCAGAGGAGGGTGTGAGATATTGATGTGTTTAGGTTCCGGAGGAAAATGAATTGGCTGTCCTTCTGTCTCCCGTGCCTTCCTCAGGGCTGTGCTACAAGACGACCACCCTTGGAGCTGCGTCTTAAGCCTGCGGTTGCGGCAGAGGGGCATATCAATGATATCCTCAGAGAGGGTGGAGAAGATCCCTAACACGTGTGCCTGCTGATGATCTTCGTGGTTCCTCGTTCTAGTGCCGGCCGCCCTTTAGGATGTGACATGTCTTGCTTGTGTTTGAGCTGGGGCTCGTCTGTGTGCACGAGGTTGTGGTGTCTTTAGATTATAAATGTCCCCCAATGGGCAGGTCTCACCTGGCCTGGCATGTGGCATATGAGCAGGACATCTTCACTGTTGTAAGTACTATAAATTCAGCCATAAAATTAGCTGCTTCCTGCCCCAAATATCAACCTACTGGCCTAGAAGTATGCCTGACCTCATGTGCTAATACTAAAGCATGCATTTAAGCCACCTGAAAATAATGATAGAGCTAACCTTTTATTTTAGCCTTCGCTTCTCATTTCTTTGTCATGTCTCCTGTAATAACTCTAGAAGAGAATTTCAAAATTAATAATAATGGTAACTATTAGACAGGGAACTCCTTGAGAGCAGACCTCATTTCTATGACTTGGTATCCCAGCACCTTGCATCTGGGACCTACTGGTAGAGAGACTGAACATACACATGGACAATGGCCAGACCAAATATAAAACTACAAGTCTGACCCGCAACCTGCAGTCAGCTGCCCAGGAAACAACCCTTTTATCTACAATACAATGATGAACCCCGGAAGCCTGCCTGCTATAAGTGGGCCTTGCTATCTTTAGCAACAGCCCAAGAACCTAAGCTATAACTCTGTAACAATCTGCCCCAAATGGCCAGGACTTCATTAATAACTCACAGCTGCCATAGTTTCTGTCCTTGTTTCCAAGTTAGGATCAATCAGAGAAAGTCAGATGCATGCCCCTAACGGATCACACAGGACGCCCCGCCTCTAGTTAGCCCCCTCTAGCTTCCCAGGACCACAGCCCCCATCAGGCCACACCTGAGCCTTCCCTTTGTCCACTGTGAGTTTCCCACTCCCCTGCCTGCCTTTGGGTCTCTGCCAAAACACAAAGATGGTGGCCAGCTAACTCCTTTACTACAGCAAGCTCAGAATAAACAGCCTTTTCTGCTTCTCTCATTTGGTTGGACTTCGTTTCTTTCCACATAGTAAATGCTCAATGAGTATTGGAGGAAGAAAGAAAAGAATGAAATGTATTTAGGAAACCTAAATGTATACTAGTGTTTCCAGCTTTATTGACATGTAATTGACATGTAGCATTGTGTTCATTGAATGTGTACAAAATGATGATTTGATGCACATAAATATATACAGTTTCTATGTGTCCATCCTACCTCAATGAAGGGGGCGGGGAACAACATTTAAAGAAAACAATGAAGGAAGGAAATAGACAATCTCTGTTTTGTTCCTTTGCTTAGAGGGACTCCTTCCCACTTTTTGCCATTTGACATGATTTCGGCTTTTGTTTTGAAGTAGGCACTCTGTAAAGTGTTAAGAAGTGCTTTTCAACAATATTTATTTAATTTGTTTTTTTTTCTTTAAAGGGAGTCCCTTGATTTGTATAGAAGTTGGCAGAGGAAAGTAAAAGCACCTGGGCTTCCTTTCTCATATTTCTATTAAATATCCATGAAGAGAAGCAAATAGAAAAAGGTCTCCTCCAGCTTCAGGAACTCAGGATAACATCACGCATGTGTCAGAACCTGGGAGGGACTGGTACTGAATACGGTTCCAATGAGGTTGGACTAACAGCTAATTCTTCTGTGCTTTTTAGTGTAAAACAACAGTAAGTGACCCCTCACCAGCAGCCCCCCACACACTGCTTCACCGGCAGGACTAACCAGGCCTCTCCGACAAGCATCTTGCCCTCTGGCTTCCCAGCAGCATGTAAATGGCTCCCCATCTCCCTTCCCGCCCAAGTGATTGGGGAGGCAGGCGGGGAAGGTGGGCGTCTTCCTAGAGGATGTCAAGGCTGAGGTGAAGGAGACAGCTCAAATCTGTCCTGGAAGCTTCCTCCCGGCTCGATGCACAGGTAGGACTTAAATTCTGGAGTTGTGTTCTGCCTTCCTGTTCCTCATCCTCTGAAACAATGTGCATGTCTGTCAGGCACGCTGGCTTGGGGTTCTTTGATCTGCCTGGAGAACTGGGCTGGGGCCTCCACAGAGCAAAGAGCAGAAAGCCTGCCCTCAGCCACAGGTGCGAAGGGGAGCTGGAGCCTTCTGAGGACAACCCATGCACACTGGCCACTCTCCACCTGCAACTCTTTGTTAAGGGATGGCACTCCATCAAACAGAGTGGACATGAGTTTTGTGGGGGAAAAAATAACATCGGCAACATTAGGAGACACATGTGACCCTGAAGACTGACAAAAAAAAAAAGGCTTTCTCTGAAATACATCTGGTGCAGTAGAATTTAGATCCCAAGGGGACAGACCCTTTTCCATTCGCTGTTTTACCCTAGCTCCCAGTCCTGGGTGTGACACGTGCTTGTCACTTCATAAATATAGTTTGACGAATGAGCATAAAACCAAAACAGTTTACGAAACTTTGAATTTTTAATACGTAACAAGACATCATTTTTCTTTTTTTTTTTTCTGTTAAAAACGATCAGGTAACGTAGAGCAAGAATACAAAGCCTGAGCCCTCCAGAACCATGACGTTAAAATGTGGGTTCTGATGCAGTAAGGGCTGGGCTGGGGCCTGAGAGCATTTCTAACAAGGTTCCCGGGTAGCCGGTGCCACTGAGCTCCTCATGGTAGTGAGACTATAACAGTCAGGGAAGTAGCTGCCCCCTTTCGTTAGCACCAAGCTGGACAGCTGACATCTCATGAGATGCTGGAAGTGCAAGTGATGGCCCCGTGTGAAAGCCGATGACTCTAGAAGTTAAAAAAAAAAAAGTACAGAAAACAATGTATATTTTGATTAAAAAAAAACAAAACGGAAATGATGCTCTTGGGCAGCCCTGCGATTCAGAAACACAAGCTTTTCATCATGCTTTGATTAAAGGTAAGGCGCGTTCTTAATCTAGATCCATCGACCCAACAGCTGACAAACCCCAGTTTGGAAAATGATTGCCAAATGTTGTGGAATCCCCCTCGCCATGCTGGCTGTACGGTTTGGCTGGAATTCTGTGCTTGGGACACATGGATGTTTGGGGAATTACTTTGCTTCACTGAGTGCTGCCGACCCTGTGACTCGTGCGTGATTATTACCCAAACCTCCGCTAACGAACACTTTTCCACATTATGACTCATTCCTCCGATCTGACTCTTCAGAGCGTCTGCTCAGCTCTCCCCGGCCTGATCACTCCTTTTGTCATCTGACGCGAAGACGGGTGCCTGATCTCCTTTGATATACTGTACATGACATCCTAACAAACCCTTCCCTTTAATCAAAGGAATCAGACATATGCCACCGTCAGAAGTTGGGTGGGGCAAGCGTGGAGCAGATGTGTTCCTGCAGGTCAGATGGAAGAGGTGGATTTGGAACATACACTTGGCATAATCTTTAAATTAGCCCTAGCATCTAATTTTAAAATAAAACCCCACATTTTTCACAGGCCAGAGACGTCGTAGCCAGCAGCTTTTAACAGCAGAGAGGAAGCAGAAGCCCTGAGATATCTTTCCACAAATCCATTTAGAAGGATGGCCTTACATGGGAAACTTCTTGGGCCACGGGGTCTCGGGTTTTTAAATATCTAAAGAGAAAAAAAACACCTCCATATGCAAACACCAAAAGGGATATATAGCTATGGGCTGCAAAGCAGCCTTACCAATTAAGGCACACATACTACTTGCCCACACATATGCGTTTTTAAAACCTGTGTAGCCAGATGCGTGTCCCCAGTGGAATAACAATCCTGCAGGGCTGTTTTCTTTCACAAGGGGATTAGATCACAGACCCAGCAAAGGGTCTGTGTTGATGGGCATGTCCAAGAAGTGGTGGGATGAGATGCAGGTGGTGGGCCAAAGTGGACGAATTAGCTAGGAGGGGCCCTGTGAAGCCCGAGATGTCTGACACATCCACCCATTCCCACTCCAGCTCAAGGCTGCTGCACGTGGCAGAGGAAGGGCCATGCCCGCTGTGGCTACCTGCATACTGCTCCCCATCCCCAAGTGCTGAACCCCCAGTGCTGCCTGCCAAGGCTGTTTGTAGCAGACCCTGATCCTGCCCTGCACTGGCTCCTCCCTAGCCCACCTCTCCTGGTAAATGCCACCTGCTTCCTCCCAGCTCTGTCCTTTTGGCCATCAGTGTCATTTCTGGGCCATGAGTGATCACGTGAACTACCCTCCGAGAATCTCTCTCCCTTATCCACAAACAGCCTTCTTCTCTTCTGCGTTTTCACTTAGGGGAATGAGAAAATGGGAAGTCTAGGTTCTCTGCTTATATAGATTTGAATCCTCGCTCTGTCACTTACTGTCCAGTGCCTTAGAGGAAGCTGGTAGGCCTGTGGTGGAGGTAGGTCTGTAGTCTGAAAGGCACCCTTTGCTCCGGTGTGGAAACTAGATTCGGGGTAGAAGGTGGGGCAGGGGGTACATGAGGAGGCTGCTGTGTGGTGTAGGGGAAGAATCCTGGGGGCTTGGGGTAGACATGTAATAGAGTTGGAGAAAGCAGGTGTATCTGAGAGAAGCTGAGGTAAGATTAACAGACCACACCTGGAGTTTTGGAAGAAGAAATGAAAGCGAAGCCACTGACTCAGACGCCTTTGCTAAGTTCACTCAGTCTTCCAGGCAAAGTAGCTGCTAGGCATATAGTCTACTTTCCTCTCTAAGCAAACGTGAGGGAACCAGCTTCTAGCACATCGAGGCATTCCCAGATTGCAAATGATTCCAAGAAAACAAACAAACAAACACACGCTTTGCTCAAATAGCAAAATGCAATGGAGATTTCCCAACACTGTTCGACCCGCAAAACCTTTCTGAAATCAACTACCCCAATGACCTAAAGAAGAAAACCCATGCCGAATAGAAGGGAGGAGATAGAGACAGGACAGCAAGCCTTCTGCTATTCTCAACCCGGTGTCTGCTTCCTGCTGTGTTTCTGTCCCATAGCTACATCAGGAGGAGTTGTCTGCTCAGCATCTCTGTGGGATTAAAACTGCAAACAAATGAATACAAACTCTCGATGCTCAGGTATTTTGTCTGTAGACAAGATGACACCTGAAGCTTTGGAATGGAGTGGGAGACCCAACCGTACTCATGCAAAAGCAACGTATTTTTTTCTAGATGACCACGGTCAATACTGGGAAATGCCTCCTGGCAGGAAGCTTTTAAATTCCCGAGACCATTAGACACAGCAGACACGATTTGAGCGAACATCTCAGCGTCAAAATATGAATGGATAATGGAATCTATGTAAGGCAGGATCAATGAGGCATTGCAATTTGCAAATACAGAGAGATGGGCAGAGGCCTGGGGAGACAGCTGAACGTAGGGGTTACACCTCACCCAGGTTTTTACAAAAGCCTTGAATTGGGAGTAAACAGACTGGCTATAAAGTGTAGCAGTTATAAAACACTTGAAATCTTTTGTAAGATTTATGTTTAAGACAGTGGTTCTCAATCAGAGGTAATTTTGCCCCTGAGAGGACATCTGGCCCTATCTAGGGACATTTTCAGTTGTCACAGCCAGTGGGGGTGGGGCTGGAATGCTTCTAGGAGAAGCCAGCGATGCTGCTAAACTTCCCACAATGGACAGAATCCCTTCCACTCTCTCCCTTGTCCCCGCTCTCTACTACCCCCTGCCCCCAACAACAAAGGATTGTCCAGCCCAAATATCATAGTGTCAGGGCTGAGAAATGCTGCGTAAGAGAAAAATCTCATGAAAGATAAAAAGGGGCAATAATCCACAATGCCTTGAAGCAGCATGAAATTGGACTCTCCTGAGGACAAGGGAGGGAAGCTGTATTTGTGCCGTAACACTTGCCTTCCAGACAAAGCAAGAAGGAAACACTTGGCATCTCAGACAGTCCTAGTAGCCGAATTATCCAGTTCATCTCGGTCACACTTTTTGTTGCTAGCTGGCTCTGAGAAAATCAATACCTTTGAGAATCTTAAGTACGCAGTCAGGTGATGGAGAAAAATGTATTAATAAAACATAAAGAAGGTTGCTGTCAGTCCACGTGGGCTGCTACCAACCTCTGGATCCAGGGTCAGAGGCAGACGGAAGTGACAAGGGCTGGGCCCAGATTCCGTGACAAGTTGCACACATGGCCATGGTGTTGAAAAGGCTCACTGTCTTGGTGTTTGGTCCAGGGGCCCAGCCTGGACCTGTGACAAGAGCACTCGTCTTCCGACAAATGTCAGCACCACCTCCCGCATTTACTGTATCTTCTCTAGCATGTGAAAGAAGCTCATCTATGTTTACAAGTCATAAGATAAACCAGGATTGGAAACTGCAGGCAATTTTTTTCCCAATTCAGTAGTTTACATTTTCAGACGACTGCGAATAAGGTGTCTGATTTCGTTGCTTACTATTTAAAACTGATTTATCTTCACTTTCCTGCCCAGCTCGGAAGAAGCATTGTGTACATCTTTCTAAGTCTACTCTCACTCCTGATTCCAAATTGAGTGTCTCTTGAGGCCTGTTACATCAACTCTTCTCTTTTCTCTAACTTGTCCCTTCTTCTTCCTCGGCCCTCTCATCCAGTGATTGGTTCGTGCAGGGATGGAAAGGTCCAGCCTCCTTGTCTGAACTCGGGGCATCTCTCAAGGGCCATCCCAGCTCCTGAGTTTCCCTTGGGAAGAACTGAGGCCTTTTGTCAAGATAGCATTCTGGTTCAGTTTCCTTTCTCTGCCTCACTCCCTTCCACAGGTGTTGATCTCTACTCCATGATAAAAGTCCTGCACCTTCAACTCAGGTTCTGTTTCCAAGACACCCAACTGGAGGAGCCTGTTCTGGCTCTCAGCATGATCGCTTGTCTCCATCCAGATTTCACACATTGGTGCAGCTTTGACTCATCAAAGATCACACCTGTTCTCTGTTTCCCGTGAGTTTTGAAGTATGGGAAATGAGTAAAAAAACCTTTCTTGCTTGCTATGTTCAATAAGAATACAGAGTCAAAATAACCAATTCTTCAAGCTTCATTTTGATGGAATTTCAAATGTTTAGGCAAGTGACAAAAATAGTGCAAAGAACGTCTGCGTACACTTTACCTAGATTCACCAATTGTTTGCTTATTGACCCAATTTGCTTCTTTGTCATTCTCTTTCTGTGTGTGTATACACATATATATCATATATAAGTGCATATTATTATTATTATTATCATTATTATTATTTGAACAATTCAAGAGTAAGTAGCAGATACTGGCCCCTGACACAGGCTGAATGTTTGTGTCCCTTCAAAATCCATATGTTGACACCTAAGCCCTCATGTGATGGTATTTGGAGGTGGGGCTTTTGGGAGGTGATGAGATCATGAGGGTGGAGCCCTCAGCAATGGGATTAGTGCCCTTATGAAAGGGACCCCAGAGAGGTCCCTCACCCCTTTCATCATGTGAGGACACAGTGAGAACTTGCTCATTTGCTCCAGCCTAGAACACACAGAAAAGAGTGTCTGAATTGCTAGCATAACCCACTGTGGAAAAGAAAACCTAACTAGAATGAAATAGGTTTTTAAAGGTCGATTTCTTTTTTTAGGTAAAATTTACATACAGTAAAATGCATAGATCTTCAGTGTACAGTTTGTTGAGGTTTGATTAGTGTATACATCTATGGAACTATCATTACAATGAAGACAAAATATTTCCTAGAAAGTTCCCTCATGCCTCCTTTTAGTAAATCCTGTACCCCAAGGGCAACAACTGTTCTGTATTTTGTCACTGTAGATTAATTTTGCTGATTCTTAAACTTCATATAAATGGAATATATAGTATATATTCTTTTGTGTTTGGCCTCTTTTATGCAACATAATATTTTTGAGACTCATTCATGTTTGTGTGTCAGCTCTTCATTCATTTTTATTGCTAAGAAATAATCCATTACTATGTATAGTAATATCTTCACAACAACCTTTGGATATTTGGAGATAGGTACTATTCTATATTTTACAGATGAAGAAATTAAGAATTTGAATGATGTGCACCAGGACCCCATGGTTAGCAAATGGAAGAGCCCTTGCTGTAACCCCCACACTTCCTGGTCTCTCCACAGAGCACTGATCTATATTCACTTTAAATCTCACAGTCTGAATGCCTCTGAGACCTCATCATCCTGAGGGAAGCCCCGTTGATGTCTAATTTACCTTCTTGGCAACTTCTCTTCCCCATAAATCTAGACCAAGGCCAGGGTGAGCTCCCCTGTCAGATTCTGTCTCTGCTGTGCTTTAATTAGCCCAATGGAGATGGAACACCATGGCCATCAGGTCTGGAAATTAGACCTGGGGAATCCCTAGTGGTGTTGAGGCCATTATTACTCAGCCTGGGCTCACTCCTGGGCTTTTAAGTGCATTAGAGCACTCGGCATTGACCTGACTGGCTGCTCGGTGCTGGCTGACTTGTCAAATTACCTCTCATTTGTACAGCTCACCTGATATCGTTGAAGCACTTTCCTGGCATTGGGAGCTGCTGGATCTTCCTGAGGGATCTGCGGACTGGGACTGGTTTTACGGATGGGAAGCTGAGACCCGGCTGTATTGAGTAAGTATGTGATTGGCCTCCTTCAAATGCTTAATGTTTGCAACTGGGGTGACTCTTTCATGTGGCTAGATCTAACGTTTCAGTCTGGCAGTTTAATGAGCCTCTGAGTGAGGCTGTGTTTGGGGCAGTGAAGAGGGTACTGATGCATTATTGTGTACGGGCTCTGTAGGCCACCCAAAGAAGTATCTTGGATCTGGGGGTTGAGAGTCTTTGTCTAAGTTATCTGGATTCATGGGCTGGTGGTCCAAAGTTACACAGATGTCCATGTATTCTAATGGAAGTGGAACCAGAGGCTGCCAAGAGGGACCGCAGACCCAAGACAGACCTATAGACGTGAGACTTCGCCTTAGATCAATACACTTCTCCACTCGGTGGGGAGAGTGGCTAGATGGAAGGGGAGGAACAACCCATCCATCTATCTATCCATCATCCATCCATCCATCCATCCATCCATCTATCCATCCGTCCATCATCCATCCATCCACCATCCATCCATCCATCCATCCA
>NW_017731398.1:2195175-2230019 GCF_001890085.2 Hipposideros armiger
CCACCATCCATCCATTCATCCATCCATCCATCCATCTTCATAGTGCCTACTATGCACTAGCTTTGGCTCTGTACAGACACGTGGGATAATGCTGGTTGGATGGAATCTGAGAGATGTGCAATCAGGCAGAGTCTCTAGACATGGTTCAGGCATAAAGAATCCCAACAGCCAGCAACTGGGGCCAGGAACTCAGTCCCTCCGACCACTAGGGGAGACACACTAAAAGTGGGTGTCAAAGCAGCCCACCCTGTGAGCTGGGTCTCGTATTGGAAATAGAGCCAAGGTTGGTGAGAAGGCCTCGTCCTGGCCAGTCTGCCAGCAGTGACCTAACTCTTAAGTCCCTACCCACTGAGGACTTCCTACTTCAAGGCCATTGTTCTGGGGCATAGGAGCCGGGCTGAGCTTTTGAGTAGGGACACCAGGAGACCAGGAATGCGGAGCTTGGAAAGGTCAAGGTCAGGGCATGAGACAGGGGCTCATGCGTAAAACTTTCCAGATCTCCTAAGTTGGAAACATATTGCTTTTGACTGCTGTTCTGATAGCAAGAATGCCCCTCCAGCTAGTCGCATCTACCTACATCTCTCTGAAGGCACAAACCTCCACTTCAGTAAAGCTCTAAAAATATAGGTATGTAAAAATCGTGTGGGAAGCTGTGAAAATGCTCTTTCTTGAGCACAGGCCCTACAGATTTAGATGCAGTGGGTCTCCTGAGGGGAGGGAGGCTCTGGATGAGGGGGAGCTAAAGAATCTGTATTTTAAACTAGCCAATCAGGAGATTCAGAGGCAGATGGAACCATGGAGGCATTTTTACAAATACCACCAAACCCCACTGGCCCTCAGCTCTGGCCAGGACCAGATGCAGAAGGGGGACCCCAGCATGACAGCCTCAGTCCTGGGTCCTCAGCCAGGCTGCTGCTGCCCAGACCAGTTAGTTACCCAGGTCCCTCCCTAGACACTGGCCCGGTCTTATGGTCCAGATTCTATAGTTTGGGTCTCTTTCCTTTGTTCCTCAAACTCTTAGCCTTGGTTCCTTTGACCCAACTCTTTGCTCACTCCCGCACCCTCTTCACCATCACCTGCCCCAGTGGCTCACCTGGAGCCTGACCACCTGTTGTCTTGATTCATTCTTGGCCCTCTTCCCATGAATTCATCCTCATGGGTGACTAGACCACGGGAGATTTCGCTCCTCTTGTTTTTTAAGTAAAATCTTGAAATTAAGAAACTTCTGAAAGCCAGTGATCTGGGCGAGACAGGGCTTTTGTCCCTGATTTTAAATTGGTGGTAGAACATAGAAGCTGAAGTTTTGTGATGTTCTTCTGATGTCCTCTTTTGGGGAACACAAATTATGGTACCAAGAGAGGGATACTTTCAAAGAACTTGTAAACCTGGGACTCCATGGGCCCCTAGATTGGGTATCATCTAAATCAGAAGTCCACGTGTTTATGTAAACTCCACATTTCACATGAAGAGTTCTTTTCTTGGAACTCAAATGCAGAGGCAGCCCAGCAAGTTTTAAATTTGTGAAATTCGTTTCTTGCCCCTCGCTTCCCTCCGTCAGCACTACTGTATGGATTTTTCACAATCTCAGGACCCTCTGCTCATTCATCTACAAAGAAAAAAAAAGGAAGCAGCCAAGACACTAACAGTGTAGCAACAATTAATTCAATGTGTAGCTTCTATCAGGAGCATGTATGCTTTTAAAGAGAGTCCGGGATCCTTTTAGATTGACAGCCCATTGGTGAGTGTCTGCACCACCTGGCATACAAGTGGCCCTGCCAGGGTGACACTTGGAAAGGCCAAGAAGTGAGGAGCATTAGGAGGGAACTCTGGCTTCTTGTTTTAAATTAGCAAGATGAGTGACAGACAGCACCCTGATCAGTCAACAGTGAGCCGTTGGCTCTGTCTGAGCCAGTCCTTCTATACCATTCTCCTGGCCTCACGTCATTGGTCCATTGATGGCGGCTTGACTCATGTTGGGCCAATCAGAGCCCTTCCCAGGAGTTTAGCCCTTTCTGAAGCTGGGCTGAGTGAGAGAAGGAAGCCAAGACTTGGGAGAATCACGAAGACAGAAGGTGACACAGAAACTTCTGTAATTCTCTGGGCACAGAGGTGCTTCTGAGCTGTATTCGTTTGCTAGGGCTGCCATCATCAAGTACCACTGACTGGAGGCTTAGACAACAGAAATGTATTGTCTCACAGTGCTGGAGGTGGAAAGGCCAAGATCATGGTGTCGGCAGAGCAGGTTTCTTCTAAGGCCTCTTCCCTGGCTTTAGTAGACAGCTGTCTTTTCCCTGGGTCTTCAACTCCTCGTCCTTTTGGGAATGCCTGCGTGCCAATGTTGTCTTCTTACAAAAACACCTGTCATACTGGATGAAGGCCCACCCGACCTAATGACCTCATTTGAACTTGATTACCTTTTTAAAGACCTGATCTCCAAATACAGCCTTTATGAGGTGTTGGAGGTTAGGACGTCGACATACGAATTTTGAGAACACAGTTGTGCCTATAACAAGGGCCTACAGACAAAACCTAGCACACAGATTTTCCCATCGATACCTACAGCTCACCTTTCTCTGGCACCCCAAGGGTCAGTAGCTGCTACAAATGGTATCTTTTCTTCTTAGGGTATGTCTACTTGGATGTTGCTGGTCTATAGAAATTTTAGGGTCTTGCTAATGGAAGCCCATTGTTTGTGATGTAAGTTGCACATATTTTCCCAGTTTGCCATTTGCCTTTTTGCTTAGCTCATTTTGTAAAATCCTACGTTTAAAAACATTATTTTTTTCTGGATTTTGAGTGACAGTTGAGTTCTCCCTCATGATAGAGATACATGAGATGGCAGAGAAGGTAGAGAGATTGGTGTAGCTGGGGCCTGAAAATACCCGGTGGACGCAGAGACGTGGCTGAAACAAGTAAAGCTCTTGGGGCCTCAATTTCACATCTCATGGATAGATGCTCTCCCCCACCCAGGTCCCTGTCCCCAAGCCCACAGTAAGAACAACCTTTGGGAAAAAATAGCCCTAAACTTTCCAGTGCCTGTATGTCGTCTAGGCAGGAACATATAGAAAATCTGGGGGCACAAACCACAAATAACAATATAGTTAACATGTCTAGATTTCCGTCTGAGAAAAGTCTCTAGTTTTCCATCGAAGAAAATGTGGCCCAGAATACAGATCCTCTCATGTCTGGGTGGGGGTGGGGGAAAATCATTAGTTGCCCTCTGAGATTGTCAGATCTGAGCAAAACTGGCCGGATGCCATGTTCTCTGAAGTGGGCTCAGCTCGGGGAGAAATATTGATTCTGACTACAGCAATCCCTGTTTCAAAGTTATTGCATGTTTGAAAGAAGTGATAGAGTTGATGAAAGAAGATAAAAAATATCTTTACATGATATGACTTAGTGTTCATGAAACTGTGGCCTTAAAAAAATAACAGCTTGGAGTTTCATTGACTGCATCTGAAACAGTCCCTTGGGAGGGGTCTGGATGTTGATCCCCAGATGCTGGCTCGTTTCTAAAACTCCTCTATAGGAGTAATGTCCTTTGAATAATGTCCGTACCCTTTGAGGGTGCGGAAGAATTTCAGAAACCATCCAAAGGCCTTTGGGGACAGATGGGGAGTCAGTTGTGCTGTTCTGAGTGGCAGAGGAGGCTAGGGGTGGAATTCATGAAGCCTCAAAGCCCCTCACTTCCCGGGTCCTCTTTTCAGGATCAGTAGGTCCCCTCCAGGATGAAGGAGAGAACCAGCCACCCCAGCACACCTCCCAGTGGCCGTGGGTCCTCTATGGTGTCACATCCCCAGTCACAGCCTGCTTCCCACTAGGAGGCCACCTCCTAACAGCTAGTTGCATCCTCAAAAGTACCTACCTGACACAAAAGAAGATAGGGAAAAGGGAACAAAGAACAGATAGGAGAAATAGAAAACGAACAGCAAGTTAGTCGATCTAAACCCAACCGGATTCGCTGTTACAGTAAATGTAGGGTCTAAGCAGTCAGAGGCTGTCAGATTGGATTTAATAATGATATGCCATCTGCAGGAAAAACACTTCAGAATAAAGACCCATATGGGGTTAAACCCAAAGGGTGAAAAGATTGACCTTGCAAACACAAAGAGGGCACCCAAAGCCTGCCTCGTCTCAGGCACCTGCAGATGTGGCAGACGGGCTCCATAGTCCCTGGATTTGCCCGCCCCCTCACCCCCCTCCCACCAGGCACACCCCACAGTGAAGGTGTAGCCACTAGTCTCTATGGCCACCTGTCTCCGGGAGGCCAGTGTGTGAGTATCTTCTATGCTGCAGAATAAGGTGTGATTCCTGTCCGCAGATGACCCATCCACTCCGGCAGCCTCAGCACCGCTGCCCCTATGTCATCTCTTTCCCCCTCTAAGCAACGTTACCCCTTGTGCTGGGACCACTTGTTCCTCCTGAAAACCATCCTGTGCAGCTGCCAAGGCAGGCACCTCTTGGCCCCGTTTTTATGGAAGTCAAATAGGCGTTGCAAGGCCCTCCCTCGTCCCAGCAGCTGTGGCCTCTGATTGGAGGGGAGGGTGGGCAGTCAATAAAGCCAATCCGGCTTACTGGTCAGCTGCGAGGCTGGCTCCAGGCTGTGGTCTGTCCGAATCCTTCTCTTCTGCTCTGGAAGAACCCACACATCTGCTGGTGATTGGGGGGTGCAAAGGGGTGGTCTCATTGCCTCTCGACCAACAGATGCACACACCTAATTCCAAAGAATGCCCAATGAGTTCCTTTTAAAAATGTAATTTACTTCTTACTAAAGCAATAAGTGTACACCATTGTTCAAGTCCAGTGATATGCCATGACTGGAAAGAAAGGAACCGGTTCCTGAGCCCCAGTTTCTGGTCCCCATCTCCTCCAAGCCTTGATATTTTTACACACCATGCGCTTATTGCTAGTTACAATTTTAAAAATTTTAGAAGCCATCTATGGACTTCCTTTTATTGAAATTCTATTCTATTTTCTAAACAACCATACCCACCCACCCCCTCTTCTATCCAGCTTCCCAATTCAGTTATAGCATCGTTTTTTGTCAAATTAATATTTTGTATTGTCATGGGTATGGTTATGCAAATAGGTCTCAGAGCTATCACATGCCCTGAATTATGATTTTATTTCCCTCATTGTACCATTTTTAATCGTTACTTTTTTTTTGGTTTACTTAACTGTATAGCGACTCATTATCACTGATTCAGCCCCAAACGTCCTGAAAGAACTCTAATGCTCATCCTATGCAACCAAGGCAACTGACCTCTCAGTTCCTTGGTTCTGCCTTAGAGGCAGCCTCCCGGGAGCCTCTGAGTAGAAGGAGGCGGAAAAGAGGGACTTCTTGGGTGAGCTGCCCTTCACTTCTCCACTCTCAGCCAGAGTTTCCCCGGGTCCAGCCCCTGGAGAATAAGTCTCCTCTCTTCTGCAAAAGAGAGAGGCAGGGTCATTCCCTGGCCGTGTGGGCTGGGCTTGGAATCTGGGGCCCAACTGCTCCTCATTGGGACTTTCAACCACTCCCGCTTTCCGCCCTGCACTGCCGAACCGTTCTGTCTCTTTGAAGGTGCATTTCAGAAACCCCCGCCCCCAGGCCTCTGGACCCCCGAATCAGCTATTTTATATTTCACTACCTCTGCAGGCAGTCAGATTTCTGCTTTCACAGCTAGGTCAGCACCATTTATTCAACTGTTTTCAATTGTACCCAATTTTGGTTGACATCTCTAGCCTGTCACCTCTTCTCTCATTCCCTTTCTTATGCCTTTAGGGTTCTTCTGTGTGATTTGGGGAAGAGCTGGAGATAAACATGTTATGTCGGCCTTGTTTGGCTGAAAACCACCTTCAGTCAATTCCTAACTTTATCTCCAAGTGATAGGATCGGTCTGTTTGGAGTAAAAAGGGGCAGTAGGACTCCGTCTACCCAGCTCATCCCCACGTACCATTTATGAGTGGTAGGCCTTATCCTTCACTTTTAGGGCATCCTGTACGGACAATCATGTTTATTTGTCCTCTCAGCATCTCTTCCATACCTATCCTCAGCCTGTAAGAATCCTGCTCAACGCATGAGCAGAACGAGTTCCCTTTGGAATTCTCCCCTGCCACCGAGGACCCCCACCCCCAGTCCTTTTATTCTCATCTCCTCCCTGACACGGCCGCTCTTGGCCATGACCTTGGGTATGTATTGTCAGTCTGTGGACTGGGCCTGTGGAGTGGGTTTCTCCGTTTTGCCCAGACCTCATGCTGGAGTCAGAGTGAAGGGAGCCTCAGATCCTGCTGGTCGGATGGAAAAAGGCCATGATGGTCATCTGGTCTCCAGGTGGATTATCTACAATATATCAGCTAGCTTGTGCTCTTGGCATAGCTCCTGTATTTTATTATCCTGAAGAGTGTCTGCCTTCTTCCCAGACTTGGGTGATATTAGGAGCACGCTTTTCGATTATCTTAACTTTGGAAGGCACAGGCTCTAGGAAGGCAATGGAGGAGAGAAAAACCACAAAAATATTTCTTAAACTCAAGCAAATAATCTTGGCTGTATTAATTAGCATTTTGTGATCCCTAATCCTTTATTTATTTATACAGCTTTAAAAACAGAGTGCAATGGAGCTTAACACACTTATGTTGTAGCTCTTGCCTCTTTTCATTCCAACCATCGGGGCAGGCCTCACTAATTTAGCTTAAGCCCTCTGTGTGCTGTAATTTGCTTAATAATTCCCTATGGTGTACCAAGTTCCCTAAAGCCCTGTTTCCAACAGTAAAGTGGAATTAAGACACTTCAAAGCGATACATCTGATATCTTGCATATAAATTCAGGGAATTTGTTAAATACTTACTAGAAACAAGAAAATAAAGTTGAGGGCCGGCCGAGTGGCGCGGTGGTTAGGAACTGGCGTGGGACACCAGAGGGCCCAGGTTCGGATCCCACATATGAGGGCCAGTGACACTGCCCTCCACAGCTAAGATGCTGAACAACAGCTCAACCTGGAGCTGGGCTGCCGTGAGTTGCCTGCAACGGCGTAGGCTGCAGCCCCTGTGGCAGGTGGGTTGCCATGGGCTGCCGTGTGTAGCCAACAGCCAGTATGAGCGGCCAGTAGCCACAGTGAGCGGCCGTCCAGAAGCCGGCGACTGATTTGCCTCGCCCAGGAAGAGCGCAATGATGGTGCCAACTTGGGCCAGTGAAGCAACGTCCTCCACTACTAGATTGAAGAACAAAACGACAGCAACTTGTCTGTTCCCCTTCCCCCAATTCCCCAGTGCTGTTCCCATCCCCCCAATTCCCCAATAAAAATCTTTAAAAAAAAAAAGAAAATAAACTTGAAATGTCCTGAGGAGGAGTGGCTGAAAAATAGGAACTGATATGATCAAAAGTAGAGGGAGCAGAAATCGATCAAAAGCTGCCTAAAACATCTCCAGAAGTGTAGACAAGGGTGGCGGGGACAGTCGTGCAGGTTGTGGCCTGAACAAGATATCCTGCTAAGGGAGCTTGTACTCCACTCCCCAGGCTAGGAGCCCACGGGAAGGCTCAGATGCTGTAGAGGGGCTGACGGCAGCACTGAAAGCAGAGGCACTGTATCTTCTGAGCACTGGAACAGAGCATACAACTATGACTTCTAGGACAGTGTATTTCTAAGGGAGTTGATGCTTTGGTTTTAGGCACATGGGGCTTCTCCGGGGTCCTCCAGCAGGTTGGGGACCCAATGGGGTGGCACCTGGTGCTTCCTTGCTAGACACTTTGTGTCGGGTCTCGTGGAGGACAGTAAGGCAAGGCCTGGACCTCCAACGCTCAGACTACACAGCTGAAGCACCCACTTTAGAGAGTTAGGAAGATTCTAGAAGGTTCTAGGTATTCAGAGAAACTCAAATGTTTCCATCTGTTCGATTAGATTATTTGCAAGAGACTGAACATCTAACCTTCCAAAGCCACTTAAAATTAGGCCCCTGCATATGTCTGGAAATTAAGGCAATGAAAGAACAAACAAAAGGTCAAGATTGAATAAAAAGGAAGATCTCACCAACCTCCTGTTCTTTTCCTGAAATTGACTTGGAAGGACCGGGGCCTGGTCTGGAATATCCAGGCTTTGCTGCCTGGGTGGGGGCAGGGAGAGCCCCCCTCCTGGAGGCCTGTGTCAGGGTCACGTGGTGGGCAGTTAGCTGCACTGCGGCCAGGAGGAGAGGGGGCTCTGTTTCTTCACAATCAGAGGGAAATATGGAAGGATAATGTGGGTCCCCGGATTTATTCAAGTGGAGATGAGGTGGTTGGGGGAACCAACACCAGATGGACTCAATTTTCTATGTAAAAATCAGGTGAGGTCATTCAACAAGTGTCAGTTGTGGGGGGAGGGCAAACGCAGAATGGAAAACAGAGAGAAGACGGCCGTTTTTGAAGTTTTTAGCTCTAAATGTGTTGCACGGGGGGTGGCCAGGATTAGGTAATTGGCGATTTGTTTTGTTTTAAGCAGAAGTGATGGATCTGCAAAGGAGAAAATTCAGGCCATTTGTTCATCGTCACTGATCTAAGCATTATAACGTAATTCTTGTTTTTAAAATCACCGCTATGCTAATAGTCAAAACCTTTCAAAGTATGACTTCATGTAATTTGTTCCTGCATCTAGAAAAGTGCACATATTTTAAGGGTACGGCTTAATGTATTTTTTACAAAGTGAACCCTCTCACCTGCCCTGCCCCATGTGACCCCTTCCAGTCATGACGTCTCCTCCCAAGGGGAACCAGCGTCCTCATTTCTAACAGCTTATATCAGATTTGCCTAAGCGAAATAAAGTCAGTCCAGTCCGGCTCTGTAAACCCATGGAGAACATCTTAAGTCATTCATTTATGTCTCAAATGTTGTGGGGTGGCAGAACTCACTGGGTTCTATACTAGTCAGTGTGTGTGTGTGTGTGTGTGTGTGTGTGTGTGTTCAGACAAGCTTTGTCTTCAGGAGCTTGATGGAGGTGAGCTCACAGTCTAGGAGGTGACGGGGTGACAGAGCGTGCACATGTCAGTGGTCCCAATTGCCCTCCATCACTTCAGCTGCATGGGCGCTTGTCCCCAGCATGGATGGGCAGAGGGTGCATGCATGTAAGAGTCAGGAGTCAGGAGAAGTCCCAGGATGGGATGGCGCCACTGGATTCAACACGTGCTCACGAAGCCATTTTCCCAGCTCCGAGTCTAGTGGGGGAGGGGGGAGAACGTCACAACTATTAATAATTAAAATGAAATAAAGGCCACAGTGGGGCACAAAGTAATCCCGTCTCCAAATACACACTATGTAATGCCAATCGGACGGTCCTGCATGGCCTGGCTCAGGGAAAAGCACCTTAAGGGGTCAGTGGGAGGGACATTAAACATTGAGAATCGCTGCTTTAGAGAGCTAGCGAATCACTAGACCCTTTGTGAAGTGCTACTATTTCATTTTGTGGTCTTTGCTGCCATTTAGTGGCCACTTTTCATAACAGCAATGAACTAATTTTAAAAATACAAATAAATTGACGACGTCACGCTGTATAAACTTTTCTGTACGAGAAGCACCTCAAGGGGTCAGAGGGAGGGACATTAAAAATAGAGGATTGCTGTTTCAAAAAGCTGGGAATTACCCAGTAGACTTTGTATAAAGGGCTGCTGTTTCATTTGGTGGTCTTTTCTGCCATCTAGTGGCCATTTTTCATAACAGCAATGAACTAATTTTAAAATACAAGTCAATGCAGGGAGTCACGATTGTATAAAGTTTTCTGTACGATTAGAGGCAAATATTGGCCAGCTCACTGGACTCCAGGTTTCCCTAAGATCTCAGGTGACCCTCCGTGGAAACCTGGCCACATGCTTAAAATGTCAGCTCCTACAGGACAAACTCTGATTCATTTCTGCCGGCCCAGCCCCAGCCCAAGGCCAAGTAGGTGTACAGTAGGTGCTCAACTAATGTGTTAAATGAATGAGCCCTAGTGTACGTTCAAGCAAGAGATACGCAAATACTCGAAGTCCTTCTTCGCTCCAGGCCGATGGGTGGACTTGTGAGGCCAGAGCTTGAGAGATGGGTCAATCACATCTTGTTGGGGACACGCCCTCCGTCTGAGCTGCGTCTCTTCATCCCTGAATCGGAGATCACACATCTCGCAGGGCTGCCGTGAGAGTGCACGTGGGCCTGGCACGCCCCGTGCACACTGTGGCTTCTTTCCCCGTGCAGATCCAGGCCTCCGATAGCCCATGGAGGGTGACGGCAGGCCACCAGTTCCGTGCTCCAGGGATGAGGGCACACTCTGCTCTTGAGGCAAAACCTGGGGAAACCAGGCTCAGAATCCTACACCCACCTGGTCTGAAATAATGACAGATAATTTTAGCTTCTCTAGCGCGCTGGCTGAGGTGCTAAGCCACGGGAGAGAACATGACGCCCCCACATGCAAAGACGTTTGCAACTCAGCCGTTTTTCATCCAAGCCAGTTCCTCAAACACAGGAGCTGTGGGGCGTGCATGCCCACTACTCATATAACCAGTGTGTGTTAAATAAAAAAGCTGCATCCTGGGTGTCCGAGAGACTGTGGAGGGACTGTCATGTACAGCTCCGCTGCTCAAAGTGGGGTCCTTGGACCAGCTGCATCGACATCGCCTGGGAATGCAGAAACGCACACTCTCGGGTCTCGGGAACCTCCTGCAGACGCAGAAAAACAGAACGTGCATTCTAACCAGATCTCCGGGGGTTCGTGTGTGCATTAAAGCTCGAGAAGTGCTGCTTTAGAGAGCTGGGGAATCACACAGTTGACCTTGTGTAAAGGACTGCTGTTTCATTTTGCGGTCTTTGCTGCCATCTAGTGGCCATACGCATAACCGCAATTGAACTAAATTTAAAATACAAGTCCATCCAGGGAGCGGTGCTTTTATAAACTTTTCTTGTATGAGTAGAGAGGCAAATGCAGGACAAGTGGGAGATTCTTGAAATGCCACATGCTTAGGGCATTGGTGCTACATTTGTAAACACAACAAAATCCTACACTGACAGGGAATCAACCACAATATCGTCTCACCAGGGCAGTAAAAAGAGAAACCGGAAGTCAATGGCTGATGTCTTCCTTTTTGGTTTTCTTGGAATGACTCGGTGATCTGTAATTCCACAGCTATTACCTCTAAGTCCTGAGAATGGATGTCTTTAATGTATTCATTGAGCACATTTTATAAAAGGACTTGGACATGTTTTCTCTAAGGGGGACGTGGATAATGGTCACAGTTACAGCCTTAGCCCCAGTTGATACCTGGAGACAAGACAGGTAAAGGGTTAGGTACAAACTTGGGCGGATGGGGTCTGGGACCAGACTCTCCTGGCCAGTGAGGATCCACAGGCTTTGATGACACATGCACACATGTGTAACCGTGATACTAATAGAAATATCTCATGCATTTAAAGAAACCTCCTCTGCATCCTGTAAGGTCAGTGTTATCAAACTCATGGCCCCTCCCCTTTAAAGGAGCAGGGACCCTGGAAAGGTCAAGGACCAGGCCACATCAGGTGGGAATTCCCTGTCTGCTGTGACAGCATTGCTGTGGACACCCACCAGATGTGCCCGTGGAGAAACCCTGTTTCCTGCGCTCCCACCTCTGCTGACCATGCAGGCAGGATTCTTGGCTGTCAGCCCAACCTCCGGCTGCAGAGCTAATGTATGGCTTTTCGTGGAAGTCAGCACTACAGACCATCACCTTCAAAATGCAACACGACCGACATCTCACATGTCCTTGGCCCTTTAACTCCATCTTCTTTCACCACAACCCTTCCCTCACCATCACCCCCCAACGTCTTGCTAATCTAGGTCCTCACCTGCCATCTTCACAGTCACTTATGTATTCATTAAATGAATATTTATGTTTATTGAGCAGCTCTGACACGCCAGGTACTTTTCTGGTACGGAGAGCACTGCAGTAAATACACAGATTAATCTCTAGACCTGCGCTGCCCAACACAGTAGCCACCAAGCACATGTGCTATTTGCGATTTGATGAATGAAAATGAAATAAAATTAAAAATCAAGGGCTGCAGTTCACCACCTTTGAAGTGATCAATAGCTGCTGTTGGCTACAAATACAGAAGTTTCCATCATCCTAGAAAGTTCTATGGGACAGCTGCTTGAATAGAGCTTTTATTCATTCTGGTAGTGGGGATAGGTGATAAAAATGTTCTTAAATAGATATTAGTAAACTATAGGTAGATAAAGAGCTTATGACGGAAAATAAAGTGAGCAAAAAGGGATACGTAGTGATGGAACTGGGATGCAGAGGCTGCTATTATAACTACTGGGTCTAATGGCCACGTCTTCTTTCTTGAAATTCCTCCTTTGGTACCATAACATCATTCTCTATTTGTTCTCTTCCTACCTATTGGGCTAATGTCATAGTGGTGGTCAGCCCTTCCTGGGGTACTGCAAGAGTCCCCCTGATTAACTAAAATCCAGATGTGATCCAGGACCTCAAGGTATCCAGGATGTAGCAATATTGTTACACTCAACCATTCAAATTAGCATCGGTGACAAGACTAAAGGTGTGCTCTTTAAAAACTTTAAAATATAAGAAAATGGCTTAAAAGTAACCACTGCCTTATATGTTTATGGTGGGCTCTGCCATTCCTTAGTATCACCACGAGATGGCAGCATTAGCTTACAAATGGAACTGGCGGGCACAGATCACCGCTGCAATGTCTCCGCCTGTCCACGAGGTGGCAGCATTTGCTTACAAATTCTGCCCTCATTGATTGCTCATACCCAGCACAAGCTTCGAGCATGAATTTATTAGAAGTGAAAAGTAAATCCTTTGGAGTAAATGTGAAAAATGAAAACAGCTCCTGTGTAATTAACAAAGGCTCATTAGAATTACAGCATGGTCCAGAGTTCTAACTTAATGTTTATAGGGCCCCAAATAATGGAGTCATGTATGGCAGATAACTCTGATCTGCATTAATTTGCTAGTGAATTATATTTCCTTTCACTGTTGTCTTGGTGCCCTGCACCCAGTGCTCATTTTAACATACACGAAAATACTTCAGGTTTTTTTTTCACTGCATCTTAAAATGAAAAGATTCCTTTGGCCTTTTACTTGAACTGATCAATTGATTTTTCCATCAGCTTCACGTAAAACAATAAGCGAGGAAAATCTATACATTTGTCCCCAGTGATGATCTTGCAAGTTCAAGGCAGAGTGCCATGTTCAGTGTCTGGGATTCATCAATGTCTGCTCCGTTGTTACCTCATCGATGGGCCCACATGGTCCCCAGATGTGCACATTCTGAAAGACCCACGGAGTTACAGGACAGCAATTCAGTCTTAACATTAAAAAAACCCGGTAAAAAAATGAGCAGAGGGCTTGAACAGACATTTCTTCCAAGAAGATATACAGATGACCAACAGACATATGAAAAGATGCTCAACATCACAAATCATCTGGGAGATGCAAATTAAAACCACCACGAGATAATCACCTCACACCTGTCAGAATGGCCATCATCAATAAATCAACAAACAGCAAGTGCTGGCGAGGATGTGGAGAAAAGGGTGCCCTCGTGCACTGTTGGGGGGACTGCAGATTGGTGCAGCCACTATGGAAATCAGTATGGAGGGGCCTCAAAAAATTGAAAATGGAACTACCGTATGACCCAGCAATTCCACTCCTGGGTACGTATCCCAAGACATCCAGAACACTAATTTCAAAAGACATATGCACCCCTGTGTTCCTTGCAGCATTATTGACAACAGCCAAGATATGGAAGCAACCTAAGCGTCCATCAATGGATGAAAGAAAAGGTGGTACGTATGTACAATGAAATATTACTTAGCCATTAAATACAAAGCTTGCCTTTTGTGAGAGCATGGATAGACCTAGAGGGTATTATGCTAAGTGAAATAAACCAGACAGAGAAGGACACACACCATGTGGTTTCCCCCATATGTGGAACCTAAAAAACAAAATAAATGAACAAACAAAACAGAAACAAACTCATAGATACAGAGAACAAACTGATGGTTGCCAGGTGGGAGGGTATTGGTGGCATGGGTGGAAAAGGTGAAGGGAGTAAGAAATACACATTGCCTGTTACGAAAACAGTCACGGGGATATAAAGTACAGCATAAGGAACATGGTCAATGATACTGTAATAACTATGGATGTTGTCTGATGCAGACTAGACTTATCGAGGTGATCACTTCATAAGTGGCATAAATGTCGAATCACTATGTTGTACACCTGAAACTAATATAATATTGTATGCCAACTGTAATTGAAAAATAAAAAAGAAGTTATTTAAAGCAACAGAAGGACCAACCGACCAAGCAAACAAACAAAAATGGCATGAAAGTAACCACTGTCTTATATACTTAACGGTTGCTGCAGGATTGCCTCTGCCATTCCTTAGTGTCACGACGAGGTGGCAGCGTGAGCTTACAAATGGAACAGATCACCGCTGCAATGCCTCCGTATGTCCACGAGATGGCAGCATTTGCTTACAAATCACTGCTCCCCTAATGCCCAGCGTAAGTTTTGAGCATGTACTTATTAGAAGTGAAAAATAAACCCTCTGGGGGTAAATATGAAAAATGAAAACAGCCCCTATGTAATTAACAAAGGCTCATTAAAATTATAGCATGACCCAGAGTTCTAACTGAATGTTTACAGAGCCCCGAAGAATGGAGTCATGTATGGCAGATAACTCTGATCTGCATTAATTCGCTAGTGAATTATATTTCCTTTCACTGTTGAGATGGGGCCCTTCACCCAAGTGCATTAACATACATGAAAATACTTGTTTTTTCCCCTGCATTTTAAAATTAATACATTTCTTGCTTTTTCTTAAACTGATTTTTTTAAAAATTAGTTTCAGGTAAAACAATAAGTGAAGAAAAGCTATACATTTGTCCCCGGGGGTGATCCTGGAAGTTCAAGGCAAATTGCCATGTTCAGCGTCTGGGATTCATCATGTCTGCTCCGTTGTTACCTCATCGATGGGCCCACGTCTTTCCCAGATGTGCACATTCTGAAAGACCCGTGGAGTTACAGGACAGCAATTCCGTCTCCACCTTCTCGACTTTTGGTGGCAGCAGGTATGTGGGGATATCAAACGGAGAGCAAGAAAGCTTTTAGGTTTGCTTTATCTAAACACTTCGCACCCCCCCACACACACACTTTGGATTCATTCCGCGTAGATAGCTTTGTCAAATAACCCAGGACACTCGTGTATTGCTTCCTCCCTAAACAGACCAAGGGGCTATGGTCCTGAGGCCACTGAAGGGGTGGCAGTGATGTGAAGGGCAAGCCAGGAACAGGCTGACGTGGTTCCAGCTATAGTGTGCGTTTGAAACTGCCCTCTGAGCTATTTGCTGTGTGAGAGCACAGGCTCCTGTGACCATGAACTGAAAACTGTCCCTCAGAAACTCAGGATACACCTGATTTCCGTGGTACAGTTGTACATGTTAACATAGTAGGCCACGTAAAAAAAGAAACTTCGAGGTATGACAATGGTGCCACAAGTCTAGAATTTAATGTACAATGACCAGAAGACATCAAACCACCTAGAGGAGGTTTTTAAAAAAAATCATCCTGAGTAACGTTTGGATCAAAGAGGAAATGAAAACTGCAACGACAAGCTTATTCAGAAAATAATCAGGAGAGAACCACACTGCACAATGAACACAGGATGTGACGAAAACAAAGCCATACTCAGGAGGAAAATCCACAGTTTTATATTGGGTTGTCGGAAAAGTCCTGACGTATTTTTTCTTATGTTTTTCGTTGCAAAAATGCATCACAACTTTTCCGACAACCCAATACGTGCTGGTTAGACAACAAAGAAGAAAAAAAAATGAAGCACACAATTCAAATGGAGAGGTCCAGGAGCCCCAGAAGAGAGGTCGGTGAGCATTTGTGTTGCTGCTGTTTTCAGGTTCGTTGTGTGGCTGCCTGGCATCAAAGCGCTTCTTCCTCCATGAGGGAAATCCGCCCTGGCGTGGATCTGAGACATCCAGGGCCCGGGCCCATCAGGTGCTGCCCCAGGGACTGTGAATCCTGAGTGAACACCAGAAAGAAGCAGAGACAGCTTAGCCTTCCTTCCAGGGTCTAGTGTCTGAGCCAGCACATCCCACAAGCTGGTCCGGACGTGCTGGGGACCTGGCCACTCAGATTCCTGGTTCCTGCTCACAGCCCCACTTGGTCCCCTAATTCCTCGGAGTCTCTGAACTTCTGATATCCATCCTCTCCAGCTTATGGTAACCAGGGTCAGTTTCCTTTGTTAATAACGTCAACCCCCTGAACAAAACAGAAGGAATGTGTAATAAAGAAACAAATGAGGAAAAAAAAAAAGAAAAACTATGGGAATGATGAATAAGCTCATGAAGTATCTTGAAAACCCAATAAAAGTTGGCAAATCACTGCAAGAAATTGAGAAAAACAGTTTTGCAAAAGAAAAAATGCCTAGGAAAGAAAGGCTCTCGAGTTTAAAAATTATGAGAATGTAATGCACAACTTTACTCTTGATTAAATGAAATTATTAACTGAAATGGAGAAGTTGAACATTCTATCAGCCTTGGGAAAAAAATGCCACAAAGTTAAAAAAAAACCCCACCCATCCGCTTCCCAAAGTGCACAGAACTGGATTGGTTTAGGGGGAGTTTCTTCAGACCTGTGTATCTAAACAACTCTTGGACATGGAGAAGGAAGGCAGGTGAGCATGTTCCAGGGGGCCCTGGAGTAGCTCAGGACACGGGGAACCCTGACCCCAGTCCTGGACCCCAGCCGCCTCTGCCTTCAGTGCAGCAGTTCCCCTGGGGGGAGCCGGCTGTCTGCTGCGTGGGGTTTGGCCTGCTGTGTGGACAGGCCAGCTTGCTAGGCTGTTCTGACTCAGGTGTCACCGCCCTCACACCTTCTACTTCCCTATCTGGGGCCGGTGTCGGCCACACGTAAGCTAGTCAAGCCCACAGCACTCGCTCAAGCCATAGGAGTTGCCATAACTCTCTGATGGCTGTTAAGTTCATTCATCTTCTCCCACATCGGAGGGGGGAATGCCCCTGTTTAGTCTTGCCTACTCTTTCTAAGAGAAAGTAAGGAAACTGAGGCACAGGGAGGTGTAGTTACCAGCCCAGTCCTCACTGGGATGAGCTCAGGAATAAGGGACTTGGGAGCTAGTGCCCAAGGAGAGGCTGCGTGGCGTTTGTCCTGGAGAAATGCAGATGCCAGCAGTGGACGCCAGGGAACAGGCAGGAACCTGGGCAAACCGGGGTCTTGGTCACCCCCAGACGGCATGTGTGGAGGGGACACAAAGAGGAACTTCTTTCTTTTAGGTGGAGACTGGAGGAGGCAGATGTCTCTTTCCGTGTTAAGCGTTGCGGAGAATGGGCTGTAGGCCTTGGGAGCCTTGGGAGCTTTGGGGGCCCCGGGGGAAGCACAGATGAGATGGGAGCAGCTCGGAGCATCAACAGGGATGGGCCAGGCCCCTCCCTGGCTGCGCCTCGGCCGTGGACACTTCGACTTTTGGCCCCCCGCGCAAAATGACACGGTGACACAGCTGGTAGGAGTTACCCAGGGAGCTGGGTCTCTCGGCTCATGAATTCCTTGTGGGCGCGGAGCGCGCTGTGTATGGCTCCTGGGAGATAGTTGCTCTTAATGCTGAGTGCTCTGGGGAGGCGAGAACCATATTCACCAATTACCCAGGAACTCGGACTCCTGGAGGACCCAGATCATTTGGGCAGATTGTGCCCAGAGCACCGCGTGGGGCAAGAAAAACCAGCCAGGCCGCCCAAAGGCCGCATCCTCCTTCCGCAGGTCCCCTGTCCTGTTGCTGTTCTCCCTTCTAGGCGCGTTTCGGAGCGTCCCTTTCTTAAAACAGATACCTACCCAAATGCGCCAGAGGGAGGCGCTGTTGCCTGTGAGTAAAAGCAGGTGACGTGCGAGCGCCAGAAGCGCAGAGAGGTGATCCCTCTCTCGCCCCCGGAGGCCGATGTAACGCCAGGTGCAGCTCTCCTCCCGCGCGCGGCCGGACCAGCCCGGCGCGGCTCCGCGGTCTCCCTCAGCGGCCTCCCCACGCCCAGCCGCGCAGGCCGGTCTCGGCGGCGGCGGGGGTCCTCCGGGTCTCCACGCAACAATGAAGCGTGGGCGGCCCCAGAGGCCTCATTTGCATACCGCCGCCGCTCGGCCAATGGGCTGCGCGGGGGCTTCGGAACGCCGTGTTGCCAGCTGCGTGCGCGCGTGTGTGCGAGTGTGACAGCGGCTTGTGGCCGTGGCCGTGGCCGTGGGAGGCGGGCCCGGCGGAGCCTAGCGCGCGCGGGGACCGGCCCCGGCGCCCGCTCCCCCAGCGCGTCGTGGCCGCGTGGCGCGGCCGAGCCCGGAGACCAGCCGAGCCCGCGGCCGGGCGCCGCCGCGATGTCGGTGGCGGGGCTGAAGAAGCAGTTCCACAAAGCCAGCCAGGTAGGGGGCACAGGGCGGAGCGGGGGCCGCGGCTCCGGGGCCTCGGGGGCTCTGGCGCCCTGAGGGGCCTCGCGTAGGCGCCCCGCCTTCCCGCCTCGGAGCGCGCTGGGGGGGAGCGCGGGCCGCCTGCGCGCTCCCCGGCTGCGTGGCGCCTCCTCTTCTCCTGCCCCCGGCCCGCGCTCCCCCCCCCCCCCGGAGCCGCGGTAATTCTGAGGGTCCTGAGGGGGCCGCGGAGGGGGCGGGCCACAGGGGCTTCCCGCCGGAGAGGCTGGGCTCCCGGAGGCCTGGAGGGTCCCCTCGTGCCTCTGCCGCCCCGCGCTGGAAGGGGGACCCAGGGAGTGAGGTGCGTGCGCGGATCCCGGGATGCGGTGTGCTCCGCACCGGCTGGGCCCCCTGCGCTCCCAGCGCGCGCCTCGCAGGGGACCGGCCTGGACGACACCCCGCTCACGGGTTGGGGCTCCCCGCCACCGTCCTTCCTCCCCCACCACCTTCCCGGTGTCGGCTGGGACTGGGCACCAGGCTCCTGGAGCTCTCACAGGGCAGCCAGTCTGGTGGGGAGACACCCAGACAGACACGTAAACAAACAGTGTTAGGCATCCTTCCACGCGCGACAGCACCGTGGGGGCCCCTGGGAAAGCTCCCTGGAGGAGGAGGCACCCTGGAGAATTAGATATGAGGAGGGATTGTGGGTTGCAAGGAAAGGAGTAAGGGCGCTCGCTCTGAGCAGAGGAAACAGGAAAGCAGGCAAGGAGGCGTGAAATTGGGGTGTGTGCTGAGAAGCACATTTGTATTCCAAGATTGCAGCCTCTTGCAGCCGGGGCACAGCTCCCGGTGTAAAACCTATCCTGCACCCTATGCCTGCACCCCTGGACCTGTTGCTCTATCCCTCCCTCACCCCCCAGTTTTGCTAGAACCAGGTGGACAGACGAGGAGGTCTCATCCTGTCCCTCCCACAAATTGGACCCCCGAAAAGCAGCTGGACTTAGAGGAGTCTCCTCTTGTTGCCTCTGCCCCTAGCGGAAAGGCACTGCTGTGCCCGCCACTCCCCTTCCATGAAGACACTGGTGGTGCCCAGTTTCTGGCTGGGGGCACTGGGTGGACAGTGGTGCTATTCAGGGTGATAGGCAGCCCTGCAGGAGGGGCCCGTTGGGTGATGGGGAGATGGCGGATTCACTGCTGACCCTGGGCACTCTGAGGGGTCTGTGGAACACTCAGATGTCACCGGCCAGAGGCCCGGTGCATAGTCTGTCTGGCCTGGGGCTCGGGATGAGGCCCAGACTGGGGCTATGGGCTTTTTGGCATTTCCAGACTAGCTGGAGATTAAGCAATATCAGTGCAAATGAAAGTGAGACATTTATTGAATAAATGAAAACTTTCGGGGTGGGGGAGCAGAGGAAGGAAGGAACTAGTAGAATTTAGGGGAGAGACGCATGCCGTGGAAACCCCGGGGAGGAGTGTTTAAAGGAAGGAGCCAGCAGTCAGCTGTGCTGCCGGGAGCTCGGAACTGAGGGTGTTCCCAGCCTGGGCGGCCAGGAAGCCTGTGTCAGGGTGGGACAGCAGTGCCTGAGGCTTGCCACACTGGCCGCCTTCGTACGGGTAGGGAATTAACGTTTTTTTTAATGAAAAATTTTACTGAGCCTAAACGTCACAGGAGCAGACCTCAGAGATGACCAAGACATAGCCCTTGTACGATTGGTTTCTGACCACTAACCAGCGTGTTGAGTGGTTTCTGAAATCCTAGGAAGTTATTGATATTGGAAAATATTATGCTAGTGAGGGGGGCCGTTTGGCTTAACCACCCGTAATCAGTCCATTGCCAACGAAGTGAGCAGAGGGTCTAATTTAGCTTTTGCACAAGCTGAACTCTTTTGTGACTTTATCTGCAAAGACAGATATCACATTTTGTGGTCCAAGTGCCCACTGGATACATTTTTATCTGCCCTAGAAGTCTTTCTAAGAAATCTTGTAATGGGACAGATTTGGTAGAGAAATTAGACTGGGTTTACTATAAGAGGGAGCCCGATAATAAGAAAAATGCCAGATCTTTTTCTCAGACAACATTTTAACAGCCGATTTTAATTCATGTAGACTTTCCCCAGGTCAGGGGAAGGGAGTCCTGGGTGATGTCAGGGGCTTAATAATTCCCAGAGACCCAGGCCTGGTGTTGCTCCCGGCCAGCTCTGTGACCCTGGGAACGTGACACTTCACCCATCTGGACCTTGGTTTCCCTCTGCATGATGGCTTAGAGCATTTAGAAGCTATGTCTCTGTTCTAACATTGATTGTGGTGACAGTTGCACAACTCAGTAAATACACGAAGAAGCACTGAATTGCACACTTTAATGGCTGAATTGTATGGCATGTGAGTGATATCTCAATAAGGTATATGTGTGTGTGTGTGTGTGTGTGTGTGTATCAGTTCTAAAATTCTGAGGCAATTCACTTAAAGTATTGCAGGGAGAGTCAAAGCTGATAAGGTAGATCTTTTACAAATAAGGGAACCAGGACCATGACAAACTGAGGTGACCTCTCTCAACGATAGGCAAGGTAAAATAACCTATTACCTCCAGGCTCACTGGCCTTTCATCCCTGTCTCTGAGGGGAAAAAAGTCCCTGACTTTACTGAGAATGAAGAACTGTAAACCCAGGGATTATGCATCGTGTTGGAAACCAACAGCAAAGAGGAAGGAATAAAGCAAAATGAGAAGAGTACAAGTTAAAAACAAAATGTAATGATTTCCCTCCGCGTTTGGGGCTAGAACCCAAGTGTCCCAAGTTTATAATTGAATACTTTTTTTGTCTTGAGAAGATTTTGTACCAGAGCCGTTTGCTCTCCTCCTGGTGGGGTGCAGCTTGGGTTATTAGAGATGTACCTAAATAGCTTAGAGAGGGCTCTGTGGTTTCTTATGAAACGTGGGGCCTGACCAAAATGAGTATAACTTACAATAATGACACTCGTGTCACCACCCCGTGGCGTGTATTAATTGTGCTTATTTCACAGTAGTTCTCTCGACAGTAGTTGGTGGTGGTGCAGGAGGCTCAGGCCACACCTATGCTTGCGGTCTACATACTGCAGTCGTAGCGAGATCCTGTCTCTGTCTGGACTTCCTGGAGTCTTGCTCCCCATCCCACGAGAGTGTAGGAAGCACGTTCATCTTGCCTCTTTTTCTTCTTCTGTCGGAACTAACCGTATAGTGGTGACCCTAGATGGTGATGACACGTGTGGGCTTCATGTTCAATTGACTTTTTTTTGCCTTTATATAGCTGTGACCCAGCAACAATAAGGACTGTGGGAATGTAACCAAGGTTTTTTGCGGTAACTTTCCCCTCTTTCTCTTGTAATGTATTAACCAGAAAAATGGTGAGTGGTCACAAGGGGCCTGGCCATTTATGGGTAAACACTTCAGAGATGGAGATTCTCTGTAAATTATGAGAATCTCCTGGGAGGCAATGAATGTCTCTTGTTTCACTTTCTCATTAGAGAGAAGGATAAAAATGCACTTTGCAAAATCCATACTGATTTAGTTTTTCTCTTCGATGCATCAGAAAATATGTTAAGCTACAAACATTCTTGCGCCTTTCTACATAGATTACTTGATAAATGAATTTGTTGATCTGTGCGGTAATTATTTTGTAAGTCAAGGTGCTGGAGTTAGATGTTCAAACCAAATTGATTTTGATTTTTGTACTATCTGAAGGACACAATAAAACCCAAACATTTCTTACTCCAGGTAACTTCTTTTTCTCTAAAGTAAATGTAGCTTAGGGTATCACTTGGAATTTGATGTAAAAATGCATGTTAACGCGGGGATTGTTTTTTATTTTTTGGTGCGTTTTTTCATATTAATTTTTCAGCTTTATAAATAAATGGTATGTAAATTATGTTTCCCAAAGTTAAGTGGAGAGTGCATCATGTGTATTTGGGGGAGCTAATGTTGTCATGCTTTACCCAGAAAATAAAACTGCCCGCAAACAGAACGGTACACGACTTATTTTACTTGGCTAAATAATAAGTGAATGCCTTCTGTAGAGTCTCCATCAGCGAAATGTGGATAATTAGGTTTTGCTTTTCAATAGAAACCCAGGAAAGCATTGAATTGGGGGGACGGGTTTGGGGAAAGCACTAGGGTAGGGTTAGGGAGGCACTGCTGCAGTTCTAACTATTCCAGTTCGTCTGTGAAATGCCTTCCCAGGGTCATGCCCACACGTTTGGACCACAGCACATGCGGCGGTGACCTTCCTAAGGCCGGTGTTGTTCCTTCCAACTTTTTTTCTAGTCTGTGGGATGATGGCGTCTTTCCCCCTGGCATTGCGCAAATCTTTTCCAAATGCGGATGCCGCCGGGTGCTTTGGCTGCTGAAACCATCCACCAGGGGCAGAGGCTGCTGGTCATTCAGGCTGGATGACATGGGGGCCCTCCGGCAAACGTGGCATCAGAGTCACATCTCCTCATCCACGGCTGTGTTCTTTCTTCCTTACGGGCCATGGTTCAAAAGTCTGGGGCGACCCGCCAGCAGAGGCAGCGTGGGTGCACCTCTGTTTCTTCTGGTGTAACGAGGATGCTGACACCTGGCTGGCCTCTCCACTGTGCTGGAGCTCCATTGCCTCTCATTTTCTCAGGGAATTTGCACCCATCTGTGCACCTCCCTCCTGCATTGCATTTTCTTCTTTCCTGGATCACTGCCATTGGCATAGAGAGGAACTGGGACAAGCACTTCCATCCACTCCACCTTCCTGAGTGGAAGTCCACATGGTACCCAGTTCTTGTCCTGTTTATCCCTTAGGACATCCTAAGCCTTTTAAACACTGCTTGGCACATAGTTGGTGCTCAGTAACCATCCGCTCATGTTGAATAAATGTTCAGCAGGATGGTGACCCTCAACCTGGATGGTCTGTTTCTGTTGAACCTAGTGTTTGTCTAGATCAGTGGTTCTCAACCTTCCTAACGCCGCGACCCCTTAATACAGTTCCTCATGTTGTGGTGACCCCCCCAACCATAAAATTATTTTCGTTGCTACTCTATAACTGTAATTTTGCTACTGTTATGAATCGTAATGTAAATATCTTTTTGTTTTCCGATGGTCTTAGGCGACCCCTGTGAAAGGGTCGTTCGACCCCCAAAGGGGTCGCGACCCACAGGTTGAGAACCTCTGGTCTAGATCTTCTTGTTTTGGGGACCAGGATGTTCCAAACCCTGATCTTATAATAAAATTTCCTAGTTTTGAAATATTGGCAATTGATTTAACGTTTTAAAAAGCTGTGCAGGCCAAAAGGAAAACATGTGAGATGAATTAATATGGTTTACTTTCAAATTGGTGGCCACTTTTCCTTAATATCTTAGACCAGTATCTGTGGCTTGAGTGTTTTGTCTGCAGGGCAACTTTTTCTCAGGCTCGAATAGCAGCAGGGTGATTCCTGGTCATCCATGGTGTGGCCAGCTAATTATTGTCTCTGTAAAGACAGCTCTGGGCTTTTTGTCTGTGGTGTTCCCAGAAGCCTTGTGGAAGGCGGACAGGGTGGAACTGAACTCGGCATTTGCCCCTGTGCTCTTCAAAAGGGGCTCGGATGGTGTGATGTGGCAACTATGGGATGGTCAGATGTGAGGGCAGATGGCAATGAAGTCACCATAGAGATTCTGCAGTGCCCAGTGGGCAGAGCAGAAGCAGGTGTTGGAAAGAGTGGGCAGCCTCGCACACCTGTACGAATCCTGGCGAGATCGGGGAGGGGAGCTAATATGACCTATTGGGGAAGATTTTGAGAAGAGGATGCCAGAATAGAGAGTTTCTGGAATATTCTAAGGCAGATATACCCCTTCTTTGGTGCTCGCGTTGAGGCTTAGCGTGTCCTACATAAAAGTTATGCATCTTAAAACAGATTTTAATACATTTTATGGAACTCGTAACGTTTGTTTAAAAAAAGTTAACCAACATCCTTGAGTTTTATCCATCCTGGATCCCTACTACTGAAACTGATGTCTTAGACCTAGTGCTTTTTCCAAGAAAAGACAGAGCCATTGTCTAAAACACTTGGTCTTGTCTCTTTAAGGGCTGATTTCTCATTATGATGAGATTTGACCTCATCTTTCATCTTCCAGGGTCACAATGGGGTCCCCAGAGGCATAGGGTAGACACCCAACTCCTTATGCTGGTGTGTGATGACCTTTCCTGCCGCCCCAGCTCCTTTAGCAACCCTGCGCCTCCATTCTCCAGCCGCCTTGGGCTCATTCACGCCTTTGCCTGTCTTATCACTTTTCCCTGCAAAGTCCCCCGCCCCACCTCAATCTCTGAGCCTGGAGAACTCCAGCTCACCCAGCTCCCTGTGTTCTTCCTCTTTTTTTAGCTAAGCAGCCGCTTCTGCCCCCTGAGCCCTCCGTATCTGCACACCCTCCTACTAGATACTGTAAACGGCCTCTCACACAGGAGGCTTCACAAATGCTTGTTGAGTGAAGGAGCGACTGCTTAGGCTTGCTTTCTTGTTTCATGACTTCGAGCGCACAACTTTGGTAGAAATCTGAGGTTTCTGGATTCCCAATAGCTGAATAACTGAGATGCTGCACCAAAGTTAAAATTTCCTCGTATGAGTTTTGTGTTTAACTCTGGCACCTACTTTGTCTTGAGCTTTGGCTTTTAGAGATTAGGAGGCAGCATTTCTAAAAGTCTTATTGTCAGATCCAGGAAAAATGCTTTGCCCTCAGCCAACCAGTCATTCCATGAGCATTATCATAATGCTAATTAGCTTTATTGCGCAGAGGTGCTGGGTGCTGTGCAAAGTATTTTTAGAGGCAGGATCGTATTTCATCCTCAGCTACCTCTATCAAGAAGGTACTATTCTTATCCCCCTTTTACAAAGGAGGGAATTAAGACTTCACAAGGTTAAGTAAAACTTGTTCAAGGTTGTACACCTGCTGAGTGGTCTTGTGAGGACTCAGGGGCAGGCCTGTGTGAGTCTAAGACAAGTGCAATACAGTACTTGTCACCATTGCATGAGATAAATCCATTGCTGTCCTTCCTCATGATGTTTAATCTTCATGTAACTTCAAGGTGTCTTCATCTTTCATTTGAACCAGCTGTCACCTGTTTAGACTCTGTATTCCAGCAGGGGTTGGAAACTGTGGCCTGTGTACCAAAGACAGCCCATCCCCTATGTTTCTGTATAGCCTGTGAGCTAATGATTTTTACAGTTTTTGAATGGCTGGAAAAAAAAATCAAAAGAATAGTATATCATGACACATGATAATTACCATTCAGATTTCATGTCCATAAATAACGTTTTATTGGAACCCAGCCATGCTCATTCTCATGTGTTGTCTGTGGGCACTTCTGCCTGGAAACCGCAGAGTTGAACAAGAGACAGTGTGGAGCACAAAGCCTGAAATACGACTATCTGGCCCTTTACTGAAAAAGTGTGCAGACCTCTGCTCTGAACCGTCCGTTTGGGGAATTTATGGATGCTGCTATGCACGTTTCTGAGTCATCCTGGTGACTTGGGAATACATTCTGGTATTCATGGAGCTCCGTAATGAGCTACTTTGTAGTTCAGGAAACCCCTGGACCCCAAAGTCACCTCAGCTCATGCCTCACCGGCTGTCTGTCGCACGCTGAGCTCCTCTGTCCAGAGTTTACGGTGCCCGAGAAGAATGGCTGTAATCAGATGACCTGGATGGGAAATCTGGAACTTTTCTGGTTACAGGTTGCTTGGCATTTTTTGCATGTGTCTCATTGTAATTCCTCCCTAGGGTAACAGTGCTTGCTTGCTCCCCCGCTGGGTTCATTCCACTTTCATCATCCCTCCCTTCTTGTTTTAATCACTCCGACTTTATTTTGCATTCTCCTTGGCTTCATGTTGAAAGAGCCCCCATTTGCTTCTCTTGCCAGTTCACTACGTCCTTTTCCCAGGGCTCAAAAATAACTCCCGAGTGTGATGTCATTTTTTTCATGTTTATCTTTCCTCTCTAGCATGACTTTGATTAAATACGTGTGTTTTAATTTGTAAACCCTGTTCTAAGGAAGTTGATCATTGGCTCCCCTTGCAAGGACCATGGCCAGTTTTCAGCATCCGTTAACCTGAGTCAGTTTGTACAATAGGAATGGAATGTTCTGCCTTCTTTTGCAGTGGGAGTGGATCATATATGTTTTATAGGCTTTAGAGAAACTTCATGCAGAAATTATGTGAACCAGATGGTACCCTTTCGAGTTGCCAGACAGGCACATTTGAGAGAAATACGGTGGAGCTTTCTCCTTGGGAGACTTAGAGGGAGTTCTTTGGGAATGGAAATCAGCTGACATTGCCATACTTACAAATTCTTTGGAGTTCGTCATCAAAATAAGGAGTGCAGTATCAGAAGACTAACATACATGGTTAAGGAACACATGTTAGTGGATTTATTTAATTTGCTTCTCTGAGAATGAAAAGCCCCATAGTCTTAGGGAAAAGAAGGCATAATCCGCGATATGTTTCTTCTTAGATAAGGCTATTGATTTGCTCCCTTGGATCTCTTTGTGGGTATTTGGAGCAGTGAGAGTAGGTGGGTATGAGGTGAGGACTTTTGTGTGGGCCCAGAGGAAGTAGCGAGAGCAAGGAACAAGTCATTTAACGGAAAGCTGATGGGATGGGGTGAAGCCACTCGGAGAAGACAAGACTCAGGAGGCCTTGCAGGTTATGGAGGGGGCAGAACCTATGTGAGGACCACTCTGAGCGGTCAGGAGATGTGGATCAGGCCTAGTTACCTCTAAGCACTGACGCTAAGCAGGGATTGCAAAGGAGGGGACTGGGTCTCTCTGCAGATAGGAAGAGCACAATGGAACCCAGGAGGCCCAGCCAGGTGGGGAGACCTGGTTGGGGTCTGAGCTGAGCCATTTGGTAGGCACGTGACCTTAGACAGGTCATTTCCCTTCTGGAAGCCTCAGCGTCCTCTTTTCTACTGTGGGTAGAATGCTTGCCACCTGCTGAATAAATGCGGGCTTTTATTATTATGTGATGATTTGCTGAAGTTTTTTTGGGTCCTTTGTCAGTGTAATGACCTTTCCCGTGTTCATCATGATGTCAGATGGAAGCCCTTTGAAGGGAAATTAATTTTTTTTTTTTTAGTTTTTTGGGTCAATAAAATTATTTCTCAAATTTTTATTTATTTTTAAAACGATTACAACAAAAATGAAAAAAAAATTAAAGTTAAAAAAAAAACAAAAACCCCTTAATCCTACCACCCTTAATAGTTTATCTTCCTGTTCCTTTGGAACTTGTCTGTTCTTATGTCTACACTGACATAATTAATGACAAACTCCATTTTTAACACTGATCTAGTAATAAAATAACAACCAGGCAGACTTCACAGGCTTATCTCGTACAGTTCTCACAAATCTGTGAAGAAGATGCTGCCGCTGTCTCTATTTGACAGACGAGAAAACTGAGGCACACAGAGATTATGCAACTTTTTTCGAAGCTCGTGGGGCCCGAATGAGCCTGGGAAGATGGCCCGGCTCAGGCCTCCCTTTGCTGGTGCCTCTTGTCAAGATGGGTGAGACGGATCCCCCTTTGGAAGGACGTTCATGTGGACATGCTGTCTTTTGAGTTTCATGAAACCAGGCAAACATATTGTTCAAGAACCGAAATTTCAGGCTGGCGAAAGGAAGCAATGCAACGGTTTGTTTAATCATGCATTTGAAAGAGCACAGTAGAGCGTTATGATGGCAGAGCCTCATTCCCGAGCACTAAGTCATTTTTGATCAGTTTTTTTCTGACGAAGGAGGTGTCTCCATTGACTTGTGCAGAGAAATATGTGGCTTGGGTGGTGCTGGAAGAAACCTGCGCCTGTTATTTCCGTCTTTCAGACGTTGTGCTCTTGGATTTGATATTTTCCACCTGAGATAGTTTTACCTGAGAGACAAATATTGCAGAAAGATACTAGAGGGGCACTGAAATCCTGTGTGAGGAGAGGAGTTAATTTTCTAATTAAAAGAAGATGGCATTAAAGAGGGAGCAGTCATTCCAATTTCTTACCTGACAAAAATATTATAATAATTTATCCTGTCACCTAGTGGTGTTTGAGAGTGGCTATTTGTCATATCCTTGCCAACACTGGGTATTGTTATTCTTTTAAAATTGTGTCATCGTGATACATTTAAAAACATGTTTCGATTTGTGTATGTTGATTTCATGTATGTGCTGGCCATTTGCATTTTTTCTTTCGTAAAGGACCTCTTAATATTCTCCATTTTTTCTGCTTGATTGCTAAATAGAATCAAGTCAAATAAAAAATTTCAAATTTCTGTATATATATTAAGTGTATTAATTAATTATCCTGTATCTTGTGAATGATTTATGTAGCTAATCCTCTATGGTTAGACATTGGTGGTGGTCTCCTGTTTATAATTCTTATTACACAGTATGTCCACATATTTGGGGATATAAAATAGTCTTTCCTTTTTATGTATTCTGTTCTTGTCTATCCTTATGGAATTCTTGTTATTTTGCGTACTACTAAATTATGTATAGTGACTACCCTTCTCCCTAGGTTTGTTGTCCAAATATCTTTTCTTTCTACAAACATAATCATCCCTTGATATTTTTCTTTTAAGTTCTGAGAGAATTTTCTCAGGCTTGTCTCCTGTGTCTTTGATTGGTTTCCTTTGATATAAGAGCTGACTTTTCAGTGCTGTCCTGTTTTTAATTTGACAGTTATGTTTTTCTATGGGTAGAAATCTTGATCTCAGTTTCTCTCTTTTCAAGAGACGCAGTGTTATCACACATCCTGCTTGGGGATAGAAGTAAGTGAAGTCTTTTCACGTTTTCTTCCATTGCTTTCTGATTCCTATGGGCATTCTTACTTTGATGTCTCAGATTGGTTCTGTTATTTTCAACTACAGACTTTTGTCCCGTGTCAGATGACTTTTCCTCTTGTTCTTTTTGTGTCCAGTTTCAGCAGAGGAGGTGCTGGGCTCTATCTGCCAGCCCAGAAGGGGTGGAGAGGGACAGGCTTGGACTGATAGTGTAGCTTTCTCAAAGGAAGATTGCAGTTACCTTGAAGGGCCTTCGACCGATGCCTACCACCAACTTTCTTGATGATGGACTGTTCTAGATCTGAGCTGCCTGATATGGTGCCCACCAGCCACACATGGCTACTGGGCATTTGAGATGTGGCCGTTGCGACTGAGTTAACGATCTAAAAGTTTATTTTACTGATTACAGTTTAAATGTAAGTGGCCACATGTGGCCAGTGGGTATGTATTGGATAGCACAGCCACCGTGATGGTAGGAATGCAGCCAGAGGCCATCTCGGGTAGGACCTCTGTAATTGTTGTGCCATTGGTCCCTTTCTGTGTCTGCCCAAAGTGAGGTAAGGCGCTGTCCCTTCATTAGAAACTCATAAGTGCTATTTTAAGGGCATCTGTGGGCCGGTATTCATCCCAGTTGTGTATCCGTCTGACCAGTAAGCAGGGGACCTGTCCCCCCTTCCTCAGGCATTCTTGTCTGTTCTGTGTCTTTCAGAAATTTCTCACAGCTGTTCCCAGGTGAATGGGAGGTGCCCCAATTTCCAAAGCTGATCGATTCCCAATTTTGTAGTCCTTTGGTCAATTCAGTTGATCAACCCTTTGTTGAAGAGACCAGCTTTGCTTCATTGTGTTACCTTTGCTCCTTTGTCAAAGATCAGTTGACTGTATTTATGGGGGTCTATTTCTGGGCTCTGTTCAGTTCAATTGATCTATTTTTCTAGTCTTTCCAACACCATGCTACCTTGATTATTGTACTTTAGAGTAAAGTCTTAAAGTTGGGTACTGTCAGTCCTCCAACTGTTCCTCTCCTTCGATATCGTGTTGGCTATTTTGGGTCTGTTGTCTCTCCACATAAAAGTTTAGAATCAGTTTGTCAATATCCACAGAATGACTTGCTGGGATTTTGACTGGGTGTTTTTTTTTAACCCTTTATTATGAAAAAATTCATACATACATGAACCTAAAGGGAGAAATATAGCAAACACATATGTCCACCCCTTCACGTACATCTCACAACTGTTAACGTTTTGCCACCTTGACTGCATCTTCTCTTTTTTCCTGAACTATTTTAACAGACATCATAATATGATATTCCCGAATACTTCAGTTTGCACACCTGAGAAATCAGGGCGTTTTCCACTTCAGTATGCTCCCACCGTCACACCTCACACTGATTCTTTATGCCATCCAGTGCCCAGCCTGCCCTCAGACTTCCCTCATTGACCTCAGATGTCTTGGATGGTTGGCCTGTATGAGCCAGGATCTAATCAGGGACCACACGCTGCATTTGGTTGTTATGCCTCTTAAATTTCTCTCTTTTTTTAAAAAAAGTTGAGATTAAATGCACGTAACGTGAAATAAGTCATTTGAAAGGGGACAGTTCAGTGGCATTTAGTACCTTCACCGTGTTATGTGGCCACATCTCTGTCTAGTTTCAGACCATTTTCATCACTCCAGAAAACACGCCACACCCTAAAGCAGTTTCTCCCCATCCCCTGGTGACCGCCAATCTGCCTTCTGCCTCGATGGATTTCCCCACTAGGGATTTCCTATCAGTGGAGTATTATTACCACATGTGACCTTTGTGTCTGGCTTCTTTTACTTAGCGTGACGTTTTAGAAGTTGAACCATTTTGTGGCATATGTTGGTACTTTATTCCTTTTTATGGCTGAGTAATATTCCATTGTATGTCTATACCTCAAGTTGTATATCCATTCATTCCTGGATGGACATTGGGGTCTTCTGCCTTTTGGCTGCTGTGACTAGTGATGCTATGAGTACTTCTCTTAGTCAGCTCGGGCTGCTATCACAGAAAACCATAGACTGGGGGTGCGTAAACAACATGTATTTCTCTCAGTCCCGGAGGCTGGGAAGTCCAAGATCAAGCCGCCCACAGATTGGTTCCCGGTGAGGGTCCTCTTCCCGACTACAGGTGGTCACCTTCCCTCACAGAATGAGCGGGGAGGTCTGACCTTTTTTCCTCTTGTCATGAGGACATGAACCCCATCACTTGGGACGCACTCTTGTGACCTCCTATAAACCTAATTCCCTCCCAACGTCTCTACCTCCAAATACCATCACAGTGGGGAGTTACAGCTTCAACATTCGAGTTGGAGTGGGGGGACCCAAACATTCAGGACATGGCAATGCTCATGTATGAGTATTTCAGGACTTTTTCAGTTCTTTTGTTTATATTCCTATGATTGGGATTGGTGGGTCATTTTTAAATCTCTTCAAATCTAGAACAGTGCCCTTCCCCTGACTTCTTGTTTTTCTTTTTGACGTTCTCCCCCATGACATCAGTCTGTTGAAATGGCCACGCCAGCTGTCCCTCCCTTCAGCTCTGTCTGGTTGCCTCATCCTGGTGTCAGCATCTTCCTCTCGGTCCCTCATTTCCTATAATTTGGCTACAATATTTTAATTTTGTCTGCAATCTCCTCTTTTCTCACTTTATTCTGTTGGGTATATTTGCCTCTTCTATTTTGTGTGTGGCCTGTTTTGGGGGCATGTACCCTTGTTTCCTACTGCAGTTTCTGTTCTTTGCGGTTCAAGTTTTGTTGAAGAGGGCTTGAGTGTATTCTTCGAGGAACCATTTTTGCTCTCTTACACTTCCAGTTCTGGCCATAGGCCTCAGAGGGTTATGTGTCTGTTTACTTATCCATGAGTAGGACCGGTGTTGGCTCGTGGACGTGACACCTGCCCTCTCTCTCCTCACTGAGGCCAGTGGCTGAGCTGGTATCACCAGCGGGGCACTCCTGCTCTGTGGCTCACCACGGCAGCTCTTTTTGGCAGACATAATTTCTTTCTTTTTCGGGCCCCATCCGTTGTCTGACAAGTGATAAAATGGATGTTGGCCCTGCAGGGCCTGAGGCCACCTCTGACCGGTCTTTCATGGCATGAAGATTTATACCTTCATGCCGGAGGCAGGCGCTGTTCCCAGGTGAGGGGCCTGCACACCCAGGAATGCAGTCAGCCTGGTCATCTCTGCATCGCGCTGGAAGCGCCCTGGGAGCTGTAGAATCAGGAGAGACGAGGAACCGATGAGACGCAGGGACGTGGCCTCTGCAGAAAGGGATCCCAGCAGCGTTGGCAGTTATGTGGGTTGGACCCAATATCTTGAGGCTTTTGTGTAGGAGCAGCCGGTGTGTTTAGGATGGCGATGGGTCACCGTTATCCCATGTGGTGCTTTTTGTGTGAATTAGAAAACAGTGTGTGTCCCTTCAGATCCGTGTTAGAGCAGGCCACCTGCCTGCCACTTGCTAGAAAAGTGTGTGGTAAATACAAAAACCTACAATACGCTGGAAGGGGTGTGTGTGCTCCCATGATGGGGCCCAGTTGTCACTGCATCCTGTGCTCAGCTTACACTGCAGCCACTTGGGTTTTGTGGCTGGTGTTCACTGGTCAGTGACAATGCACTTGAGTTCCTTCCCGTCAGTAGAAGGTCCTTCTGGTGTATGGCATATGGACTCTTTTCTTTTTTAGACCTATTGCTGTCCTGTCCCCTCCTTTTATTAGTTTTCATGGGGACTTGAGTGAGTTACTTGCCTCCGCTGACCCAGAAGACCCATGCAGACTTGCTGACAAAGATCCCAGCCAGTTCTAAAGCTGTGATGCTGTGCCCCGGGGTTGAATGGATGCCCCAAAGCCCAGCATTGCTTGTGCTGGCAGATGGGGTGCCTTGTAAATAGCCATCTGTTTTGTGGTTTCATTTCTTCAGACGGCACTCTCCAGGCAGATGTTTTATCCCGTAGGACTCCCAGGAAACGAGGCTGGTTCCTGAGTGTGACTCTAGGAATCAAGCTCAGTGGTTTGCTTTCCCTGATGAGGGTGGTAAGTGACTACACGAGAAGACAATTAAAGCAGCGCAGCCCAGCTAAGGGAGAAAGGCAGAAACCACCTTCAGTTTCCACCGTCCGGAGTTAACTACTGTTATCCCCATTTCTCCAGTTTCCACATCATCCAATTTACTTCTCCAGGATGTTTACTGCCTCCTGGGATTGGGTGAGGGTTCTGTGTATCAACCCCCTCCCCGCCATCCCAGTAACTGCTTTTTTATTACCCACTCCTTAGGCAGAGTTTGATAGCCCAGGAGCAGTTTGAAGCATTGTAAACTGCATTATTCTCCATAACTACAAACCCAAAGTTTCCTTCATATTGAATAGTCCAGTAACCCTGGGGTACAATAGTTTTAGATTTCAATCTACTGCTACTGTGTGATCTTCGGAAAGTCACTTAACCCCTCTGGGCCTAGACCTGTGTTTAAAACGAAGATGGCGAACTAAAATGCCCTTTCCAGGTGAAATCAAGCAGGGGCATTTTAGGCCAATTTGAGAGACAGCAGCCTGTGGGGGGCAGGTTTGTACCTGTTAGTAGAGCCTGGCAAAAATTGTCTGAAAAGTGAAAGGAAATAGCTAGACAGACACACACACACACAGATAGATAAAAGGGAACCGAGTCCTGTCTCCATGGTGGGGGAATTTTTTGCCAGGTGTGAAAAGGGGATCACTGGGGACAGAATCGTATGGCCCGTTGCTGTCTGCTACGAGATTGGGAAGATTGATGACCTTGTGTGAGAACCAACCTTAGGGAGAAGGATGAGGTTGGGACCCTCCAGAGGTCCCCACGCTTGGCTGTCTGGCCCCCACTTCTCTGTGGGTCTGGGCTGCCTCCCTGTGCTGTGGTATTGTGTTAGCATTGCCCGTTCGTGAAGGCTTTGTGCTTAGTTTTTTGTTGTTTTCAGAGGACCTTGATCAGCAGAGGCTTTGCTCGCGCTACACCCTGCATTGTCCAGGTGACTCTTATATGCTGGTCCCTGGAGGATAAAGCCCAGAAAAGTCATCAGGATGGCTCAGCCTCCACGTGGAGAGGAAGCCCAGGACGCCATTCAGGTCGTCTCCTGGGGATAACAGTTTTTTTTTTCCTGGTCAATGTAGTGAGTAGAAAATGTTTATAGGTTTTTACACATCTGACATAGGCATAGTGAGGAGGGGGAGTGTGCTCTGAAGACAAGTAGGAAACCAGTGCTCACTTCTTGGCCCAGAAGTGATGCTTCTGTGATGCCACAGTCGGCTTGGCTGGATAACTTATTGGGTTGTCGGAAAAGTCATGACGTATTTTGTCTGTGTTTTTCAAAGGTCATTTATTTACATAAAGAACAAAGATCAGGGCTGGCCGAGTGGCGCGATGGTTAAGAGCTGGCTTGGGACGCCAGAGGGCCCAAGTTCGGATCCCACATATGAGGGCCAGTGACACTGCCCTCCACAGCTAAGATGCTGAACAGCAGCTTAACCTGGAGCTGGGCTGTCCTGAGTCCTGACGGCGTAGGCTGCAGCCCCTGCGGCAGTGGGTTGCCATGAGCTACCGTATGTAGCCAGCAGCCAGCGTGAGCGGCCAGCAGCCGCAGTGAGCGGCCATCCAGAAGCCGGCGACTGATCTGCCTCGCCCG
>NW_017731398.1:2230039-2239348 GCF_001890085.2 Hipposideros armiger
AGTGAAGCAACGTCCTCCACAACTAGACTGAAGAACAAAACGACAGCAACTTGTCTGTTCCCCTTCCCCCAATTCCCCAGCACTGTTCCCATCCCTCCAATTCCCCAATAAAAATCTTTAAAAAAAAAAGAACAAAGATCAATCAAAGATATATTGCCCGTTTTGTTCGATAACCTTTTGCCATCTTTCAGTGAGCTTCTTAATTCCTTGTTCATAGAAGGACCTATCTTTATTTGTGAAAAGCTGAACAAGGTGCTGATTTACAGCCTCATCTGAACTGAACGTTATACCACGCAAGGAGTTTTGAAAAGAGCGAGACAAGTGGAAGTCTGACGGCACAAGGTCAGGTGAGTATGGTGGGTGTGGCAACACATCTCATCCAAGCTCCAATAATTTTTGACAGGTGATCAAACTTGCATGTGGTCTTGCGTTGTTGTGATGGAACACAACTCCTTTATGATTAGCAAGCTCTGGATGTTCCTGGATGATGGATTCGTTCAAACTGTCCAATTGCTGACAGTACACCTCTGAATTGATTGTTTTGTTCCTTGGTAGGAGCTCGAAAAACACCACACCTTTAAAATCCCACCACACTGAGAGCATAACCTTCCTCTGATGAATGTCTGCTTTCAATGTCATTTGAGGCGAATCATCACATCGGGACCAAGACTGTTTGTGCATCACATTGTTGTAAACAATCCACTTCACATCACAGTTATCAGTCGCTTCAAAAAAGGATCGTTTTCCTCATGTTTAATGAGCATATTGCAGATGTTTATATGCGCTGTCAAATGAACTTCTTTGAGTTCATGCGGAACCCAAATATCAGGCTTGCTTACGTATCCCAGCTTTTTCAGGTGGTCGTGAACACTTGAATGATGGATGTTCAATGTTTCTGCAATCTCTTGTGTTGTGTAACATGGGTTTGACTCGATCAATGCCTTTATTTTGTCATCGTCAACCTCCGTGGGCCTCCCTGACTGAGGAGCGTTGTTGAGATCAAAATCACCAGCACGGGTGCTCGCTTCGGCAGCACATATACTAAAATTGGAACAAAATCACCAGCATGGAATTTCATGAACCATTGTTGGCACTGACGTTCTTGTAGAGCATTGTCACCATAAACTTTATGCAACTTTTCAGAAGTTTGATGCGCGCGTTCTACCCTTTATGGAAGTAAAACAGTAAAATATGGCAAAAATGCACAGTTTGGCCTTCCATCTTCACTTGTTGTAAAATCTCCAAAACTCAACCAAATCACTCAATTGTTTTTTAGAATGAAGGTAGAACTGTCAGCTGTCAAATGACATAGCAGTAACAGATGCGAATGACTCTAGTACTTCCAAAAATGAACTAGTGCCATCTGTCGCAAACAGGCGTCATGACTTTTCCGACAACCCAATAGCTCAGCTGAAGGCAGCCATGTCTAAAACCTTGCCCTTGGTGGTCTGTCCAAGAGCAGCACCATCCTCTGGAATTCGTTCTCTTAATGACAAATTAGCCAGGAGCCTGTAATAAGACCAGTTTTCCAAGGAGCAGTGACCTGAGCACTGAAACCCTCTGAAATCAGACTAAGAATGAATGATGGCATCTTGGCTGGGATAATGTGTAGACCACCTGTGCCTAACCTGGACCTACCGACAGGTAATGATGGACAGAAGTTGAGGGAGGTGTTGGGGAAAAACGATACACTTTGAAAAACCATTTTTCATCAGCACAGAAGCACTGAAAGAACAGATGTAGTTGCAGACCTTAGTGGTGGAAGTGGGAGTGATGACTGACTCAGGACCTACTGTGTGCTCGCCCTGAGATCCTGTGGGTCCAGAGAAAAGCAGGACCTTCCCTTGAGAAGTCCCAGTGTGTGTGTCGGGACAAAAGTGGAAATGGGCAATGACAGTGAGAGGTGATAAGATGGACAGGGCTGTAGCCCTCGGCCAGAATGAATGAGGCTCCACAGATCACGGGGCTGTGCTCTGCATCTCAAGGCGTCTTTATGACATAATTTAGTCAGACACTCTGTTAGAAGATACGCAACACCATAGTGTCTAGGATAGAATAAATAAATATTTGGGGACTGTCCCTGGTTCCTGACACATAGCTCCGGAAACCTTTGAGATCTAGTGAGTGATAATAAGAGTATCTTTTATATGCTAGTGACATCTAGGTGGCGTTGGCCCCTAGATAGCTTTAGGATGGAGACCAAGGCATGATTAGAGGCTTGGAACTTTTAGCTCCACCTGTGACTTCCTAGAGAGGAGTGAGGGGAGGGCACTGGGTTAATTACAAGTGGGCAATCATCCACTCAGTCCTGCCTACCTGATTAAACCTCCATAAAAACTCTTAAATGAAGGGGTTTGAAGAGCTCCTGGGTTGGTGAACACACTGAGGTGCTGGGAGGGTGGTGTGCCCTGAGAGGGCATAGAAGGTCGGTGTCCCCACTTCACTTCCTGGCTTTCTTCATCTCTTCCTTTTGGCTGTTCCTAAGTTGTGTCTTGATAATAAACCGGTGGTAACACAGTGTCTTCCTGAGTTCTGTAAACCATTCTAGCGCATTATCAAACCTGAGGAGGAGATTTTGGGAAGCCCTCACTTTGTAGCCAAGTCACATAGAAGTGTGGGTAACCCGGGGCCCCGATACCTGTAACTGGCATCTGAGGTGAGGGCAGTCTCATGGGACAGGCCTTTAAGCCTCTGGAACCTGATGCCAACTCCAGGTAGATAGTGTCAGAATTGAATTGGTTGTTGGGTAGAGGAAAAACCCACACATTTGGTGTCAGAGCTTTGAGTAGGAGCAGGTCACTCTCTGATGGCTTCAAGAAGATGTAGAGGTTGGAATATTGTTAGTCTGGGGTGATGTTGGAGGAACTTACATCATAGAGATCAAGAGAAATCCCTTCCCACCAGTGGCTGGCACCGTTCCTGAGCTCACACGGTCAGTACGTGTTTCTTGATGAGTGAAGTGGATGAATGGACTCCAATCTGGATTGAGTTTGATAGAGGCAAGTAGAAGTGACCTTGGATGATAAAACAAAACCCAGTCAAACTCTTTCCCCGGCAGCGATGGCTGAAGACCTTCTCCTTGTCAGTATTGTAGGAAACACCGCTTTGGTCCAGGTCATTTTCTGAGTTTAAGCTTAGCGTTTCTTCAAGAGCCTTGGCCTGTTTCTTTAGCATGGATCTTATGGGCGTGACAACCCAGTAAGGAAGGCAGACTTTGCTTGGGAAATGGTGTAGATGCAATGAGAGGATCTGGCCGTCTGTCTGCTTTGGACTTTGCTGAAGCCCAAGTGTCAACAGAGTCACGCACCCAAACTTCTGAGTGAGAGAAATACCCGTGGTGCTTACGCTGTTCTGCTGTTGGTTTCAAAAGGAGCTCGGTGTTTGAAAGGTGCTCCAACGAGTGGGAGTAAGTGACATATTCAGGTGTGTGTTCCAAGTCGCCAGCAAACCCTGCTTGAAATGTTCCAGCAAGGCCTTCAGCGACACACAACCTGACGGGTCCACCTCCTGTTGGCCCAGTGGGAGAAGTCAGCCCACTTGGGAATATGCTGAATTAGGTAACACAACCAACTGATAAAAAGGGAGACTTCCTGATGGGATGTAATTGGAAGACATGGCACCATCTCTAGGTATTCTTGTGACAAAATGGAATCGGGATCTGATCAATCTCCTAACTAGTTAGTTTGCGATACAGATGGAAGACAGGGGAACATGTTAAACGACACCATGGGGACGCGAGTCACCAAATCTGGAGTGTGGAAACTTAAAGGGCAGACGACACCTTTCTTCAGTAAATAAATGGCAGAAAACGAGACGGGGGAATGTAGGTGAAAGAGATTTTTACGAGACGGGGGTAGACACAGCTGGTGCCGCGTTCCTTGCATTTCTGTCTCTACAACTTGCCGGAGGCTGCTTGCTGGGAAGTCTCTGAGCCTCTCTGCCTGTGGACTTTTTCATTCTGTCTGTGAGATGATGCACGGCAGGCAGAGCAGAGCCAGAGATTTAATGGCCTGGAGAGGTAATGTCCCTGGGAGCGGTCCTCGGCCTACGGTGAACAGAGACGTGGAAAAATAGCACACTTCCCCCCATCTCCCGGGGTTGGGATAATGCTCCGGCGTACCCCACACTGTCTCCTGGAGGGTCTGTGCTCCGTTTGTCCCCAGGAGCACACACGATTTGTTGGCTTTCTTCCTTTCCCTGGCTCATTTCCCTGTTCTCCCACCAACTTGGCTGGTATCATCTCCCAAATAAACTATTTGCACTCGGGACCTGTTTCTGGGGGCAACCAAACTAAGACAGGGACGAATCCATCCAGTGCAATACGCGACGCTTATCTGCATCCCATTTCAAACAAGCCGTCAGCAAAAAGGCATGAGTCTACTGGGGAAGTGGGATCCCCGAGTGGATGTCAGATGATTTTAAGGAATTATTATTTGTTTTTTAGCTGTGAACGTTGTGTTCTGCTTATGTTGAAAGAGTGCTTATCTCTTAGAGACACTTATGGAAGTATTTGCAAGTGAAATTATATGATGTCTGGGATTTGCTTTAAAATAGTCAGTAGTTGTGGGGAGATACCAGTCCGGGGAGACTGGTGAAGTACCACGGGCAAAATTTCAACAATTGTTGAAGCTACATGGCGGTTCATTACACTGTTTGTCTGCCAGTGTGATATGTTCTCAGATTTCCAAAATAAAATGTTAACAGAAAACATAAAGAATCATGTGAACGCCCTTCTGGTCCCTTCTCCTGTCAGTCAAGACTAAATTATTCTCTTCCCTTTCTTTGGTGTGGGTCAGCATCTCAGCGGGTGAGTTCGTGGCCCTCTCCACGCTGGCAGCCTTCACCCCCTTCTATTGCACCCACCTTCTCCCATCGCCGGGCTAGAGACTTTGGCCTCACCCTGAAATCTTAAAGTCATCCTGTGAGCTCCTGCTCTGAAGTCAGCCTGTCCCCCTGGTTGTGTTGCATCTGCTTCTCAGTCTGCGGTGCGTTCCTTCCCCGTGTGGTCTTGACTTACCTTGCGGGGGCTGCTGGGGTGGGCAGAGGGGACGGGTGGGTCTGGGGGCCGGGGTTCAGGCCAGGTTGTGGGGCATCTCCTTCAGAGTTGCTAACTCGAGTCTAGAGCCAGCGCAGAATCAGTAACTCGAGTCCAGGGTGCTAAGTGTGGGGGCGAGAGGGGAGGAGATGCCACAGTGGTTTTAAGAGGAGGAATGGAGAGACCGGCTTAGGTCATGCTCTGCTACAAGTCCTTCAGTGGCCCCTCAGGACAAGCCTCCACGCCTCCCACGGCTGCCAGGCCCACCCCTCCTCCTACCTGTGTCTACTGCCCCGGCCCCCACCGTCCAGAACCGTTTGAAGGTGCTATATACACCAGGCCCTGTAGGATTATGCGTTGGACCATGCCCATGCACCCTCTCTGCTGGCACGTGCTCCCGTAGGCCTTTCTCCACTGTCCATGTGTCCCCCTCCCCCCACCCCGTGAGAAAGTCCCCTGCTCCATCCCCAGTGCTCGTCTAGCATTTTGTACCCGCCTGGCCTGTCGCGGTCCAGGAGTTTGTCTTTTTTTGTTCCTTAGTTTTTAGTGCCTGAGGGCTCAGAAAGGGAGGTTTATGACCACCTGTACTTTATCCAGTATTTAATTCATTGAAGTCATAAGTGTGAAAAACAGTTCTACCTTCAATTTTTAAAAAAGTATATTAGACGTGTAAATCCATTTGTAAGTCTAGTAATATTTGTGTTAAAATGAAAAGAACTCATTTCACTTGCATAATTCTCAATGTACCAATTTAACCAATTAAATCCCTCAAACACTATCATTTATACATTCTGTTCATTAACTTGTACACATTTTTAAAAAGTTCAACGTGTATGATTCTCATAAGGCTATGGATTGTGGCTTTCAATTTGTTTTATATTTTCTGCCATTTCACTTTTTACTAGCTATTCATCCAGGAGACCAGAACTTCTCAGTAATTTGTTGCTCAATAGTTAAATCTAAGAACTATATTAACACGCTTAAGAAGATGATTTAAATTTTTGGAAAAGGAAAAAGAGGGCAAAGTTCTTTAAAGAATATGCTCTTTTTGTAATGCCTCCCTAATTCTCCAGAAATATAAATAATTGAGGGATTTAACCCTAGAATAGGTAGAAACTAGCCTGTCATTGTCTTGAAGGGGTTCGAAGTCCCTTGGGAGAGATTTCTCACCACCCCAACCTCTTTCACAAAACCTATTTTAAATAACAACCTTGGAAAAAATTCAGCCAAAAGCAGTGCTGAAAATATTTGGTGTGCGTTTCGCATTTCCTGTCCTTGGCCCTTTCACTCTGGCCCACACACTTTCTCCATCCCCACAGAGCATGCCCAGTGCTAGGTTCCTGTGAATACATTACATTAATGTATGGGTTTGCCCACCAAGGCCTTGTGATGGGGGGAAACAGAAGAGAGTGTCATGGAGGGCGTAAGGCTGTTTTTTTCTTCTTGGGTAATACAAAGTGCTTTTTGTTGGTAATGCATGTGCAGTCATCGGACAACTCCATCCAGTATGCACAGCAGCTCTGTAATATGGCTCTGCCTGGTGCAAAATACCTCATTCTGTATAGAAATGCAGACTTGCTTCATGTAGATAGAATAGAAGGACTCTTTGCTTCATTCACATATAAATAGAACGTCTTTGTTCATGTACAAGAAAAGTGCCTCTTATTGTTTGGAAGCCATGTGAATTTTAAATTAAGCTGATGGCCACTATATTATATCTTTCAGGGAAAATGATTAGCTTTTACTTTTACAGCAGCCCCCGTAACCCTTGGGGGACATGTTCCAAGAGACCCAGGGGATGCCTGAAGCTGTGCTTCGTACTGAACCCTATTTATACTGCTTTTTCCTAAACATACACACCTTTTCACTTAAAGGAAGCACTTTCCGGCTTCTCGTTGGCATGTCCGAATTGCCAGCGTCACTACTCTTGTCCTGCGGGGCCATCAAGAAGTAAAGTCTGGGGGACTTGAACTCAATCACTGCGATACCTGACAGTCGACCTGATAATGGACGTGGCTACTCTGTGACTTAGGGGTGGGGAGCGTACAGCGTGGAGAAGCTAGACCAGGGATGACTCACGTCCCGGGCAGGATGGAGTGGCGTGGACGAGATTCTTCATCATGCTACTCAGAATGGCACAATTTAACACTTGTGCATTGTCTATTTCTGGAATTATCCATAGAATAGTTTTAGACCGCAGTTGACCATGGGTAACTGAAACTGCGGATAAGGGGGGGGGCGCTGCTATACCAATTTGACCCCATTGCCTAATCTGGTGGTATAAATCGTTTTTGCTTTGCAGTTTGGTTATTATGTAAAAGACGGTGTGTTTGTCCCCGCCATGGCCTTCCAGTGAATTGCTTTAGCAACAGTTTATAATTTTCACTTAAGAAATATGTCTGTTTATATTCTCTTGTCCTACAAGGGGTTTGAAGCAGCACGGAAGAAATTTAAGAAGTAGAATGTTAATAAGAATAAAGCGTTACGCTTAGGGAAAATATTAATATGCTGTGGTAAAGTCAAGGCTTATGGAGGTCTGCGGGAGTATGTTTACATGCAAATATACATGTAGAACAGTCTGTGGAGTTGCTGTTGTCCATCCACAGATTTGATGCTGAGCTTCCTGGCAGCCAAAGTGAAAAGAGGGAAGCACTCAGTTCGTCCTTTCTCTGGCTCTGCAAAGGACCGCTTAAAACATGTCTACCTCTAGGCAGGGGTGTGGCCTTCAGGCTTTCCTGGGAGGAAACTGGCCAATCAGAAGAGCACGCTGAGTAGAGGGATGCTGGGGGTGCTGGACCCCAGTGGCTGTGGTAGGGCCTGCTCCTTCTAGAAGGCAACCCCTGTGAAGAGCCCCCTGGGCGGGCAGCATGGGGGACTCCAGCCATTCCCAGCATCACCGAGGCTTTCTCACCTTAACTTCTGACTTGTGATTTAGTTCTCATTAGCAATTTTCGGCTCCCCATGGCCAAGCTTGGGAGCTCTTATGAAATCCTGAAAATGTTCTGGTCCTCAGCAGATGCAGACCCAGCTTTAATTTGTGCATCTGGTGTGGCCTAAAGTGCTTGTTGGTTTGTTTGTTTATTTATTTGCCATTGTTCTCATCACTGAGTGGCCTCAAGCCTCCAAAACCAGCTCGTTTGTGGCATCAGAGAGGATTCTCGCTGAGGCCCATATACTGACCAAAACCTCAACTAATCCGGAGATCACCAAAGCTTTCCAACAGAGTGAAAGGGGAAGGACACATGTGGTGTTCAGCAATGTTAGAGGCGAGGATGTGACGACAGGGGTTGTACACTTAGCATTGAGGAGACCCACAGCAGGGGCACCTGACTAGGCCAGACATCCCAGTGACACTGAAGCTGAGCCTGAAGGCCCCCGTAGGTGTCAGCTCGGTGGGAACAGCCTGCTGGGGCAGGGAGCGGCAGGACCGCACAGGACGCTTCTGAGCTTACAGTTCCGGATGAGGGAGTGTGGGTGCAGTGAGATGGCCGTGAGTGGGCCTGGAGAGAGCTGTGTGAAGGGGAGCGGGTCCATCTGGGGGTGACATTTTCAGTTGGAGGAGCATCTGAGGAGCCCAGTCAGGAGGCTGTTAGAGTAATTCAGGGTGAGGCGATGGTGGCCTGAGTTGAGATGTGTGAATGGGGGTGGAGAGGATTCCGTGGGATCGAGACTTGCTTGCGGTGTAGGATGGATAGGCCTGGGTGGCTGATTTTTGTAATTTGTATTACATTTTGCTTCTCTAGGAGCTTGCTAGTTGCATACTTATGATTATTTTAAAAGCAATCCTAGAGATTACAACATGCATATTTTATGTGGTGGAGTCTTAAATGAGTACTTCATCGCTTCCAAGCAATAGAAGACTTCACAACAATTTCACTACCTCTTCAGCGGTGGTTTTTGTGCTACTGTTTTCATGTTTTAAAATTCTACTTATATTTAAAGGCTCGCAAGATATTGTTGTTTTCAGCTGTCAGTATTCATGTAGATGTATATTTCTGGTTCTCTTTATTGCTATCCACATTTCCTTGTGGAAGGGTATGGGTATATTCACCAGAATAGAGTTTTAGGTTGGCACATATTATAGTTTCTGTTAGCATTCTCAAGATGTGATTTCATGTCTCGTAACTTCTGTGATTTCGGTGGCAACGTCAGCTAACAATCTTCTTTTGCTGCTTTATTTTATTTTATTTATTTATTAAAATATTTTTATTGGGGAATTGGGGGAGGGGAACAGCGTTGGGGAATTGGGGAAGGGGAACAGACAAGTTGCTGTC
>NW_017731398.1:2239368-2283419 GCF_001890085.2 Hipposideros armiger
TTTTGTTCTTCAGTCTAGTTGTGGAGGACGTTGCTTCACTGGCCCATGTTGGTATTATCATTGCGGTCTTCCCGGGCAAGGCAGTAGCTCGCTGGCCACTGGACGGCCGCTCACGGTGGCTCTTGGCAGCTCACGCCGACTGCTAGCCACTCACGGCAGCCCAGCTCCAGGTTGAGCTGTTGTTCACCATCTTAGCTGTACAGGGCAGCGTCACTGGCCCTCATGTGGGATCCGAACTGGGGCCCTGCTGCTCAGAGCTGGTGTCCCAAGCCAGCTCTTAGCCAACGCGCCATTCGGCCGGCCCCTTTTGCTGCTTTTTTAAATGCAAGGTCTGTTTTTTCCTTTGGTTGTTTTTAGGTTTCTCTGTCTTTGGTCCTCAGCAAAAGACTTGTGCCTAACTGTGCTTTTGTTTGTATTTACCCTGCTAGAGGTCCATAGAAGTGCTTCAACCTGTAGCTCAATGTCTTTCCCCTGTATTGCACAGTTGTTTTTTATTTTTTTTTATGAAGGTTTATTGGGGTGACAGTAGTTAGTAAATTTACATAGGTTTCAGGTGTACAATCCTGTAATACATCATCTGTAGATCACATTGTGTGTTCACCATCCAGAGTCAGTTCTCCTTCCATCACCATCTTCTCTTTCCACTTTGTCTCCTCCCCATTTCTCTGTCCTCTCATTCTGGAACTCGAGAATTCCTCTATTTTCGGTGTTTCCCTGTGTCTGCTCGTCCTTTATCGGGCATTCCCGAAGTCCGATTTTGGCTCTTCATCACTGCGCTACGGCAGCAATCTCTGCTTAGAGCTTCAGCCCCAGTGAAGCCTCTTTGTACTGGTATCTTAGCATCAGAGGAGTTGTCAAAAGCCTCAAGAGGAAACTGCACATAACCTGTCAGGTTTACTCCTTTGTTCCCCTTTTGTTCCTGGAATTTGGGCCTCTTCTAGCCTTGTTTCCTAGGCTACAGTACACTCCAGTTCTCTTCTCCCCGGCCCAGTAAGACGGATGCAGATCCCAGGCTGCTTCTTTCTGCTCAGCCTTTGTGTCCTGTGTCACAAGGCAGAAATTCCCCCCAAAGGGAAAAAGCTGCTGTGGAAGTATGGCTTGTCTCAACGTATGTCCCTTCTTCCCGATTTTGGCTCCTCCGATTCTGACTGCTGGTCGCTCTGGGATGATGCCTCAGAGATTTTAAACAGGTTCTCATTTTGGAATAATTGTAGGCTTACAGAAAAGTTGCCAAGCTAGTACAGAGAGCTCACACACACCTTCACTCACCTTGCCCTAATGTTAAGAACGTACAAGCAGCCATAACTGTATTCGTAACTGAGTGTTGGCACACTGCCCATGCTGACAAAAGCAGAGCATGACTGCTACCTGGATGAAAGAAAAAACATCGGAGCCACTAGAGAGGGTGACATTTTTGGCGCAGGGCTTCTCAGATCTCTCCTGTCCTGAGCTTTCTCCTCCTATGAGATACATGACCTCATAAGGGTAAGAGATGCCACATCCTCCGTGTACCTCTGTGGAACTCCACAATGCCCATTTTCATTTTAAAGCCTCTGAAGATGTGTTAAGTGAACACACCTGCTTAATTTAGTGTATCCCAGCATTTCCCGGTTTGTATGGTTCAGGGGCTCTTCTGTCGTCTCTTATTCACATCCCGTGCAGCTAGTTTTTTGTGGCTCACAGATTGGAAAAGACTGTCCTGGACGACTTTCTCAAATCCTTCAGCATAAATTTTGCTTTTTTACGTTTTCTCCTAGGTTCTGGCTTTCTTGCTGTTTAATTTCTTGCTTCGTAAATGGGAAGAAGATGGAGAAGCCGAGGTTTCTTTGAAAACATACTTGCACAAGAAGGCCAAGGCCGCATTACTAACATTTACCACTCAATCCCCAACACTCGGAGATGAATGGCCACGTGCAAAAGCTTCCCGTTTCCCAAATACATTTTTTGTGCATCACTGCTGTAGTCTTTGAAATGGTTTTCATTGTTCTGTGATTGACACAATCGGAGCCTGCTGAGAAGGACCTGGCGCGAGGGGATTTGCCCTCTGACCGTAGCCCTAGGCTTCGTGAAGGAGGTCTCCTGCGCACATGAACCTTTTCCACTGGGGTCACCACATGAGCTGCGCTGCCCTAATCACACCTTTGCATTTTAGATTTCTAGCTCCTGTCTGGGAGCCCGCGTCACATGCCAAGATTATGATGGGTGAGTGCAGCTCGTGTTGGGAGGTGAGGAGGTAGTTACGTAGGAAAGTTTCTTAGTGAAATTTTGACACCGTTCCCCAGTCTGCCTGTGCACAGAGTGCGAGCCCCTCATCACCTCAAGCGGAGCTCCTTGCCCACCTGGTTCCCCTCCACTGCCTTCTCCAGTGGCCACGTGATTGATCTTCCTGAAAGGCGGACCTGATCATATCAGCCACCTGCTTAGACATCTCCACTGCCCACACAAGTAAGCTCAGCCTCCCGACCTGGCCCCACCCTGTATGCTTCCACGTCCATTTTCACGTGGGTCAGCCTCTCCTATCAGCCACCCTTCCTGAATTGTTAGGCTGTTTCTTCAATGCCCGCATATAGCTTTTAAAAATAACTTACATCTTTGCCTAGGTTATTTTCTGTGCCGGAAATACCACCTCCTCTTGAGTCTCCTTGCTGCACTCCACATATCTATCGTTCTAGGCTCTGTTCTGGAAATTTCTGGGCACCTTCTCATCCACATCGTTTGCTTCCTCCCATTTGGGTTGTCATAGCAAACCCTGCACCTCTGTATCATGGAAAAGTACTGTCTCATCGTGTTATGGCTGTTTGTTCCTGCTTCTCAGTGGGTCGGTGAGCTGTTGGAATGTAGAGTGATTGGTTTTTGTGTCGAGCGTGCTGATGCAGTCGGTAGACTTTTTGATGTTTGTTGAATTAGATTGAATGACATTGTGTCACTTGGAAATTTATGCTTAAGTGTTGAGTTTTTTTAAAAAAATGAATGTAGGGTTATACATTGAGTTCTAAATGCTGCTTTTGCTGCCTTCCACGTAGGTTTTTTTAATTTTTTAAATTTTTTTAATCTTTTATTATTTTTTAGCTGAGCCATCCTGCCACCTGTTGGCAGCTCAGCAGCTGCTCAGCTCGGGCCAGGACTTGAACTGCTGTTGCTCAGAGCTCGCACTCTTGACCAAGCTCTTAACCAATTGAGCCACTTGGCCGGCGCCCACGTAGGTTTTTTTTTAAAGATTTTTTTTTGTTTAATTGGGGAATTGGGAGATGGGAAGAGAGCTGGGGAATTGGGGGAAGAGGAACAGACAAGTTGCTATCCTTTTGTTCTTCAGTCTAGTTGTGGAGGATGTTGCTTCACTGGCCCAAGTTGGCACCATCATTGCGCTCTTCCCGGGAGAGGCAGATCAGTCGCTGGCCTCTGGACGGCCGCTCACGCTGGCTGCTGGCCACACACGGTAGCCCATGGCAACCCACTGCAGCAGTGGCTGCAGCTTATGCCGTCGCCGGCGACTCATGGCAGCCCAGCTCCAGGTCGAACTGCTGTTCAGCATCCTAGCTGCAGAGGGCAGTGTCACTGGCCCTCATATGTGGGATCTGAACTGGGGCCCTCTGGCGTCCCAAGCCAGCTCTTAACCAACGTGCCACTCGGCCAGCCCACCACATAGGTTTTGATGTGTAGTATCTTTAATGCTGTTAAATTAAAAAGTTGTAATTTCTAACAGGACTTCATTTTTCATTCATTGTTATTTAGGACTGTACTTATCCTTTAATATGTTGAATTTAAATCCATTTACATAGATCACGATTAGTAATGCACTTGGATTTATTATTACTATCTTATTTTGGGTTTTTCTTTTGTCATCCCTTGTGTGTCCCCTCCCTACCTACATCCTTTTTTCTTGTTTCCTTTTGGATTGCAATACACTGATTTTCCACTAATGTGCTTGTATGGATACTATGTCATAACCTACATAGGACTGTGTGTATATTATGGTTATATGTTTTTAGTGGTTACTATTAATTATGTAAGGGATACTTCTTATATGTTATTTTAACAATGTCTGCAGTTGTGGCCATATTCCGCCTTCTCCTGAACTCAGAGGAACCTGTGTGCTCAAAATACCCATTGAACACCCTCCCCCATCTTATTATTGATTAGGGCTTTCATTTTTGCCTTTTAACTCACATACATGGTTTTTTATGTTTGTTTTCAGTCAGCAGTTTTTACCACCATAGTTTATCAATTCCTTTTGTCACCACTCTTTCTTGGGGTCCATAATTTTCATTGTGTTCAATTTTTTTTTCTTTGATGAAGTACTTTAGCATTAGTTTTATTAGAGACTATGATGACCTGAATATGTCTTTATTTTGCTCTCTTTATTAAATAACAGTTTAGGGAGATGTAAGATTTTCACATATTCTTCTCAGCACTTTGAAACTGTTCCTTCACTGTGTCACCAGGTATCTGCTGTCAGTTTTACTGTTTGTTGCTTTGGCTGTTTTTTTGTCCCTCCTCCACTCCCTGTGGTAGTTTTAGAAAAAATTTTTTCTTGAGATCTTGATATGTCTTGGTGTGAGTTAATATTTACCTTTCTTAGCATTTGAGTGCACGTCCAAACTGTAGACTAATACTTTCCTTCAATTGTAGTAAAAAAAGCTATTAACTCTTAAAATATTGATTCTCCTCTATTCTCTCCTTTTTTTCTGGTGTGCCTTACAGATATATCTTGGAGACTCTCACTTACCCTCCATATTGATCAACTGATATTTCATATTAAAAAAAAAAGAAAAAAAACCTCTTTGTCCTTTAAAATTTTTTTGTTTTGGGGATAAATTCCTTAATTATATTTTCTAATATGCCAGCTTTCTCCCTGATTATGCCCAGTCTGGAGTTTATCCCACCTATTGAATTTTCTTTATTTTCATGACTATATTACTTCCAAAGTTAAGAACCAACATTTAAAATGCGTTCACTAACTGGCCGGTTAGCTCAGTTGGCTAGAGCTTGGTGCTAATAATAAAATGCATTCACTACTGAACAAAAAGATATTTGGGGGAATCTAATTGATGGATACATTTGTTTAAAACGCTGCCTGGTGCTTGGCAGTGGGATTCTGGGTTATTTCTGTAATACCTTGTGTCCAGGCATTAGGATAATTCTCTCTGACTTTTTTACTGAGCCTAAAAAAACAAGAACTGTTGTCTAATGTACCAGCTAGTGTCTGTTGAGCAGCAAAGCACTCCAACACTTAGTAGTCTAAAACGACTACCACTGGTTTGACCTGTTTCCATGGATCCGTGATTAGGCTGGTCTCAGCCGGGCTGTCTCGTGTGTCTGCAGGTCACCGAGGGGCTTTATTCTGAGGATTGACTGGTTGTCCTGATGGGGGTTTTTGGGCCACTTGTCTTTCACCACCCAGCAAATTAGTCGGGGTTTGTTCACATGGGGGCAGCCAGGTTTCAAGACAATGGGTGAAACCACGCAAGATTTGGTAAACCCTAGTCTCGTAATTCTGTGGGTCGAACAAGTCACATGCCGAGCCCAGATTCAGCCAACTCCAGCTGTGGAGAAGAGGAACTGCAGAGACACACCCAGGCGAGATGGAGGGACGTGGCCGTTTTGGTAATCGCCCCTGTGTACTGTTTCTAACCTCAAGTTTAAGTTAAATACTATTTGCACATACATTCTGCCTATTAAATAGTCGCATGTGTGTGCAAGAGTAGTAACTAGTAGCAGAAACCACACTCAAAACATTTAAGACGATCTGCCGTCCTTTTACCATTAATTGGGGGTACTCACCCCCTTTACTGATTTTCATATTCATGTACATATTTTAAGGATCTCAACAGATTATGTTGATGGACTTTTCTAAAGAAAGTGATGTAAGGTGTGTTCTTCTTCCCTCCCGTTCTCCTTGTTCCCTCAACCAGCACCCACAGGAGCGAACCTTGCTCTCCCACAAGCTTTCTCTACCTGCGTTGTGTGTGATGAAGACCTGTAGGGGCATCCAACCCTCCTCTTTACCTTGGCCCTCGGGAATCTGGGCGACCGGCCTCTGCCGACTTATCAGCTTTTATTTTTCGCCTTTCCCCCTTGAACACTATTCATTACACTTAAACCAAATTCCAGGCTGTTGTTTGAGTGCATTTGCTCTACAGTGGTTCCCAACTCTCCGGAGACATTTTGGGTGTCACGGCTGTGTGTGTGTGTGTGTTGCTGGCCTCTAGTGGGTGGAGGGCAGGGATGCTGGTAAATGTCCTATAGTGCACAAGGACAGACCCTGCCACAAAGAGTTATCTGGTCTAAAACATCACAGTGCCAAGCTCAAGCAACTGTCCTGCACACGCTGCCTCGTGCTAGACCTTTCTGTCAGTGCTGCCCGTTGAAATGTCCCTGATCCTTAAAAAGCCAGCTCAAATGCCAAGCTTCCAGGGAACAGATCCTGGATGACCCCCAGCCCTCACCCCCACGCTTCAGACTCTCAGAATTCTTTCTGTGAATCCCCGAAATGCCTGTCACTTAGTATTTATCCACCCTAATGCTGAACTCTGGGTTCCTGGGTGGCAAGGACCCTGGCTTATTTATCTTTGTTCCTACTAGAGCACCTACCATGTGCTGTACGTAGAATAGATGCATTGATCAACATCTGCTGAGTGAGTGAGATTGTGTATCGTTCCTACGTCGTTAGATATACTTACTCCCTTTAGTGATTTTTTTAAAGGATTTAGTCCAAAACAATCCAGGAAGCTGAATCTGAGGGGTTTTTTTTGTGTGTGTGTGCTTGTGATAATTTGGGTCGGAAACCATGTTAACACATCATTGTACAATGTGATTATTTGTGTTTATTTCTGCAGCTGTTTAGTGAAAAAATAAGTGGCGTTGAAGGAACGAAACTAGATGACGAATTTCTTGACATGGAAAGGGTAAGAGAGCATTTCAATGTAAATTGTGTTGCAGATTTGACTTTCGCTGTGATAGAAGATGCACTGGTATTGTAAAACGCGTGGGAGTGGGAGGCTAGGATGCTTGCATATGGGTGTGGCTGATGTAATTCAAAAGGCATTTTTTTTCACAGCTCTAAGCCCAAATAATGGCCCTTGATGATGGCTATGGAACACGGTTAACTGGTCCCCTCTAGTGGACCAAAGTCATAATGCTCAAAAGATGGTCCATCTTGGCCAACAGTTAAAAAGGCCAGTGATTGTGATTATGTACCTTGGAGAGTCAACATGTATATCCGGGGCGAGACCCTACAAATACAAAAATATCGATTCCCGGCGTGGGAGGCTCTGATTCTGTTCCCCTGTGTTGCCACAGCTGCATAACCCTGAACTTTTATCCTGGTTCCTCCCTAGAACCAGCCATGTGAACTTGGATAAGCTGTTTCATCTTTTCTGACTGTGACACAAGGATGATAATGTGTGCCCTGCTTGCCTCACACGGATGTTATGAGAATTATGCAAAAAATTAATGTATATGAAAGCATTTAGAAAAATATGATGGGCTTGTTACAGAAATGATCGTAAATGCTCTAAAGGAAGATTGTAGACTCTCTGTCCCTTTGCATAGTTCCTGGTCCCCTGTGTGCAGTAGCTTGGGGGAGGGGGCGGCAGAACTGGGGTCACCAGTAATTGCCGGCTGCCTCAGTTTCCCTCCCTTTGTCTTGAACGAAAAGAACTTCTCTGTGTGTTTTTCTGTGAACTCGTTGTTTGTCATTGACCAGCATTTTATTTTATTTTTAAGAAAATAGATGTCACCAATAAAGCAGTTGCAGAAATTCTTTCAAAAGCCACAGAATATCTTCAGCCAAATCCAGGTAAAGTTAGAAAATGTCTTGAAATATTCTATTGTCCATTCGCTATCCCAGACCCTAATAACCCATGTTTACTTGGCACATGGTTGATGTGATCCAGAAACAATGTCCTCTGTGTCCCAGTAATGAAATTCGTTTTTTTCAAGTTCAGTCTCCAGTGACTCAGTAGTTCCCATGAATCCTAGCTGATGACACACAGAGCGGTCACTCCTGTGACCTGTGGTGATATTATTTGGGTGAAGTCCTGACCCAGCATCCAGACACTGCTAAACAAAGACTTTTTTTTTTTTATGAGCTGCTTCAGAAACCCACTAGACATTGTGTAAATGTTTGCTTATTCAGTCATTTCCTCTCTTAAAAAAAAAAATTCAGCCATCCTGTTCTAAATATGTATGTTAATTTGAAATGGCTTTCACTTCATGGCTTAAATGCTAAAGAAATGAGACATGATAATATGAAAAGCAGCCCAAGGTCCTGTGCTGCACCAGCTTGTCGAAAGCAGGGTGCTGATTTCTAGGTCACGAAGCAGCATCCTTGATGAGCTTGTCCTCAGTTGTACATTATGGAAGCTGATGGCGGGCACCCACTCCTTGAATTCTGTGGAATTTAGTATTTGCACGTAGTTCCTGTGATGCTCTTGGCTGTAAGAATCCGCACAGACTGCACCAGCTGAAAATCTAGGAAGTAAAAATTTTAAAACATGAATTTTATACCAGTCATGTCTAGGGAGGTTGCTGGGTATAGAAGTCTTTAGAATTGTGTAGATGATTATAGCTTTAAAAACCATAATAATATCGTAGATCTCTTCCTCATCATCACTGATTGAGGGAGCCACATCAGTGCCTTTTCCCGGTAAATCAGCCAACACATATTTAGCAAGTGCTTCCTGGGTTCTGGGCTATACTGTTAAGTTGGACCGAGATCCTGTCGTCAGAGAACAGACATTGGAGTGGGGTAGGGAGATGTTGGCCAACAATGAAAGTGTTCACCTGGCCAGGGGCCACTGGGTATTCCCAGGGAAGAGGCCAGGAGGCCTCACAGCCTCTGATCCAGTTAATGCCCCCAGTCACAGGCCTGCCACCTGCCACTTTCCACCCCGAGAGTGGGAAAGAGGAGTGGAGAGAGAGAGAGAGAGAGAGAGAGAGAGAGAGAGAGAGAGAGAGAGAGAGAGAGAGAGAGTGTGTGTGTGTGGAGAGTGACGCCGTTGTGCCTGCGGCCCAGGAGGATACAGAGTTGAGGCTGAGATGGGCAAGATTCAAAAGGCCGGCACTGGGAATGCCTAGAATCTCACTACTCATAGTGTGGTCCACGGCCCGGCAGGACCAGCGTCCCCCGAGAGGCTGGGAAACACAGACCTGGACTCACCCCACGCTGACTGAATCAGGCTTTGTATTTGAACGGTATCCTTGGGTGATTTGTATGTATGTTACAGTTTGAGAGGCACTGGTCTAGAATACATGAAAACAAATAGTAATTATTAAAATAAAAATGTATCCCTTTATTGTCCAACATCATCTCAAACACCACAAGCTCGTATATGATTTGCTCTGTAACCCATGGAATGAAATCCCAAATCTAAGCTTAGCTTGGTGTTCAATTCACAGTCACATTTTTTCCCATAGATGCCTTCGCATTTGCCCTGGATTAATTTCCTCTCAGGTCCCACCAGCCTACTCTTTATCTGTTGTTAAATACCAGTGTATTCCCTCCTTTGCATCGCACATTCCTGAACTTTTTAGAGGTGTCTTTCCCTCTTTATTCAGCATATTGCTATATTTTTCTTTCCCTACACCAGACTTCATTCGCATAATTGCATCTTGCATATTCTGCCTTTTGGTAACTAGGCTGTGAGTTCTGTGAGGGCAGACACGGTCCTAGGTCAGGGTCGCCCTGGTTACGATTGCTTGGTGTCAACAATGGGTGCGGATTTCTGTTTTCCTACCATGACTGCGCTACCATGCGCTTGGCACCCACCTCAGTCAAGAACCTAGAAAATTGCACGAGACACTAAATAGGTCACACACGGCCCTTTCATGCCTCAGGTCTCTGACATTTGGTCTGGGGTGACCTTGATTTTGCCAACCGTGCTGGTTACATGCTCTGTGTCTGTCACTCCACCTTGTCACTTTAAAGCATTACAAATGACAATGTTTTTAAGCATACAGAGCTAAGCTAGGAATGCTGAACACTGTGTCGAAGATCCGAGGGCAGGTGAAAACCACGGGCTACCCACAGACGGAAGGCTTGCTGGGCGACTGTATGCTCAAGTACGGGAAGGAGCTTGGGGAAGCGTCCACCTTCGGTGAGTGTCACCGGTCACCGGGAGAGCCGGGACCGTGTCCGCTGTGGATTGTAGGTTACGCACAAGGCTTTCGAACAACACGTGTTGTTTGTCATACAACCAAAGTAATATTACTCATTGCAGGCAGTTGAAGAAAACTGGGCAAGTAAAGTAACAGAAAATGCTAACATCACCATAATCACATGTTTAGTGATAGGTACCATTACACTCTGCTGTAGTTTGTTTATTCTTAAATATGTTCATGTACACGTTTAAAAAGTTAAAATGGACTTACAGTATATAAACCCTTAGGCCCTTTGGTCACCTGTGTATTTCCACTGACCATATCATGATCTGTGTCATAAAATAATTAACCTCTACAATATTGTTTTTCAAAGGCTGCGTAATAGTCCATGTATAATAGTTTGTTCAGCCAATCCCACTTATTGGATATTTAGATGGTTTTTCTGCCGGTAAAAAATACTCTCCATAGCATCTATAGTAACCATTTTCATAGGTACATCTTTGGGGATATCCAGGATTACGTCCTTAGATGAAATAACCTACTAGTGAAAGTTCTAGGTCAAGAGTTTGCCTCTTTTCCAGGTTTTTGACACATCTTCAGAAAGGTTGTACCAATGCGACACCCCTGTGGGGAGTGTGTGAGAACGTGTTTCCCAGCGCAGTAATAACTTTGTAGTTGACTTTTAAATAACCAGCCATTTGATACGTAGTATGAGAAACTGTTATTTTGGTGCTTTTTGGATTATGCATCAGGTAGATTTTTTTCATGTTGTCATCATTTTTGTGAATTGTACGTTAGTGCCCTTTGCCTGTTTTTCTATCAAGGTGGCTGTTTTTTCCAGTACCGGTTTATGAGCTCTTTCAATAGTCAGAATATTTGTGCTTTGCCTTCTGTGTTGAAGAAGTTTGGCCCCAGGTAGGAGTTTACCTTCTGAACTTAGAGGTGGAGGGCCCTGTGATGGAGAAACATTTTTGCTTTTTAGGCAGTGGGCTCACTGATTTTCCTTAATTGTTTATGGCTTTGGTGTCAAGTTTAGAAAAACTTCCCACCCCACCCCAACTAATTCTGTAAATGTTTATTTATACTTTCTTTTCATCCATTTACTTTTTCTTTCTTTAAATTTCCAAGCTTCCTGGTTTAATGCGTGAATACTGTGCAAAAGGGTTCTAATTTTATTTTCTCACAAATAGCCAGTTGTTCAAATACATTCAGCCCTTCCCTGCTGATTTGAAATAACTTTTCAGCAAAATTATTGTATTTTAAGTTTGTTTCTGATCTTTTCTGTTTCTTGATCTATACTGTTATGATCAATTCTCATGTGTTTTAAGTATTGCAATTTAAAAATATGTTTTAATATATTTAACGAAAATATCCCCTAGATAGTGTAAAAATTTCATACATACTCACCTGTTTTATTTTTGCAAATAAAACTTAGAGTCTTTTTAAGTCCCCTCCACTGAAAAACAAAAAGCTCATTACATTTTGATTGAGGTTGCTTTAAATTAATAAATTAAATTGGAGGTGAATTGATTTTAATATAGTCAGTGCTCTAGGAAAATTTGGTACATTTGCTATTCATGTCATGGTAACAAGGCAGGATATGGAAATTGAGAATGCAAATATTTGACCATAGTAATTCATCTAGGAAATTGGGGGAAAAAATATCTTTTAAAAATTAAAAAAAAATCCCAAATGTTAAAACACTACTTAGTCACAGGGGGTAACTGTGTCTGCCAGAGCAGTATAATGTGGGTTTTATTTTGTTCCATGTGCGTGGAGACAAAGTGGCCTATTCCTTATCCTGAAGGCACACCTGTTGGGGGGCAGGGGAGGCCCTGACATCTGGGGACATTCCTGCTGTGAGCCTGGCCTCGGTGACAAGACAGGGGCCTCGGATGGACAGACAACTGGGTAGCTGCCCAGGTGCCCAGCAACTTAAGGGATTGTGGGATAAGGAAGCAGGCTGGCTTCAGGAGGACACCAGGGACACATGGGTCGTTTGCTCTTCTGGGGAGGAGGCTGTGCCGTCGGATGCCTTCTTATGGGGCCACGCGGTGAGCCCTTCCTAAGGTGCAGGCACCTTGGGTGAAGGCTGAGCCCCACGCCCTCGTGGGATTGCAGGCACTTCTCTTGGACAAGGAGAGGGAATGTCCAATCCATGCAGGTGACAGCCAGTATTCAGAATGTCCTCTCTAGAGTCTTCGTAGGAATATACTTGGACATGTTCCTGTCCAAGCCGAATTAACTGGCAGGACGGGAGGCAGAGAGTGTGGTGCAGTCAGCAGCAGCACCCTCCATTTCTGACGAATTGGGCGGGAAAGAGTCCCCAGGCTAGGAGAGGACATCTCATCTCCATCTCAGAATGATTTAGAGCCGGCCCCTGGGCAGTTAGGTAAGGAAAGGTAGCGTCCCAGGAGGAATGAAGTGACCAGTAGGTCACGAAGGAGTCCCAACCAGCTCTCTTTCAGGGTAACATTTTCCACTTATACTTGGCAAGGTCCTGGAACGTACTCTATGCAGTTTATTTCTTTAAAGAAAAAAAGTGAGGTGAGGTGATAATGCCATCCCTGCTCTACAGGTGGATCGCCTGTGCGTGGCCTCAACCAACAGGTGAAACTACCTGAAGGGCAGAATTTGTTAGATGCAAGTTCTTGGGCTGGCCCAGGGCCTTCTCCACGCCAGGGAGTTGAAGGACCCCAAGCGCTCCCTTTTTACAAACTCAACTTGGAAAACTCCCAATACAGAAAAAAACCGCTCAGATATGTCCCAGTGATGTTTCCTAGAGAACCTGCAACCTCAGGTGCACAGCTACCTGGACGCCCACTTGCAAATGGCTGCGGATTAGCTGGTGCCTAGATAACGGGGTGCAATCCAGCCAAAGCTGCCCCTCGCCGCTGGCCTGGGCCTCACTGTGAGAGCAGACCCTGCCCACCCTGCTGAGAGTCTCCCGTGTGACTCTGCCCGGCTTTCCTTGACATGGGAGAGGCTGGGGAGCCTTAGAACCGTCTGAAGGATGTGGGGAGCGGCCTCGGGAAGATCTGGCAGCAAAAGCTGAGATGAGATTTTGTACATTTATTTCTATTGTAATCTTTATTGGTTGATGCTCAGCCCGATGACTCAATCCTTTTATTGTTCACAAAGAGGGACTTTGTTCTGGAGTTTCTGATGAACCCTTGGTGCCAGTTCACCAACGTAGCCGTTTTTTAGCATGGAGCTTTATCCCCATCTAGTGGCCAGCGTGGTAAGTGCCTCCTCTGTATGCCAGCCTCCGAGATTTCCGTAGCGAAACAGTGAAGCAGGAAGAGAGGAAAATGTAGAAAATAGAAAGACCTTTTTTCCCCTTTTTTCTTCTGAGTCAGGATTCAAAAATCCCATAGCGAGGACCTTGTTACACCATCATCCATATACTTTTGGGAGAGAAATAGATATCACTGTCAACCCTAGGGTACTCCGCTAAAGAACCTTTTTTAACATACGTATTTTCTGTTGCAGGCAGTGCGTTGATGGAAGTTGGTGAATCCATGAAGCTCATGGCTGAGGTGAAAGACTCTCTCGATATTAATGTAAAGCAAACTTTTATTGATCCGCTTCAGTTACTACAAGACAAAGATTTAAAAGAGATTGGGGTACGTTTTCTCGGCGATACATTTACCTGTTGCTACTTAAAATGGTGTTCAGTTTTAAAATCAATATGACGTTCCTGTAGGGACCCAGTGAAAGCATCATCTGATTGTGAAAATCATCACTCCGTTATGTTCACTTGGCTCCCCGGGAAAGGGTCCCAGGACCAGTGAGACCTTTATTCTGTAGCGTATTGAATGAAGCCCGTGGGAAGCCAAGCTAAAGATATGTATTTCCACAGCATTGCTCACACAGACTGATTCATTCCATAACTATGCAGTGGATGTTTGACCATCAAAATCACACAGTATTAGTGGTATCTTTTGATACATTGCAGGAGTGGTCATTATCTTCCATGACTTCTCCAGCAAATCAATATCTAGGAATCAACATTTCATATTTGGGAAACAATGAAAAATGGCCTTCCGGGGCATATACACAGAGGAGGTGTTTATTACATTCATTAATAGCATTCGTTTAACTTGATCTGTCATTGTTGGGGGAACTTTATGGAAGATGCACAAGTATCCTAGAAGATACTAGAAATTTGTTTTTATAATCCACGTCTTAGTGAGGCGTTGACAATAGTGCCAAAAGAAATATCCCTGATTTTGGTATAGTTCATTTGGTTGGAAATTACCAGACAATAACAGAGCTGAAGTGAGGGGTCCTATAAAGAACTTTGGAAAATGGAATCTGAGTGCCGATATAGTGTCCCACATGGACTTCCATCTATCCATCCATCCATCCATCCATTCCACAAATATTCCTTGAGCACCTGCAGTGAAGGGAGCTTCTACTAGATGCTGAGGTGCCTCTCTACACACACACACACACACACACACACACACACACACACACACACACACACACACACAGAGTAAGATGGGTTCCTGCCCCCAAGAATTTAGGCTGAGAAAAAGCAGTGACTGTTTTCCTAGGAATAGCGAAGGTTTCTTTGTGCCATGTTTTGAGGGTAACATTCCTGAAGGTCTCCTCTGTCTCTTAGCACCACCTCAAAAAGCTGGAAGGCCGCCGCCTGGATTACGATTATAAAAAGAAGCGAGTAGGTAAGATACCAGATGAAGAAGTCAGACAAGCGGTAGAAAAATTTGAAGAGTCAAAGGACTTGGCTGAAAGAAGCATGTTTAATTTTTTAGAAAATGATGTAAGTATTTAAACCAACCAGGAGACTTTTCCTGTGAACGAAAACATTGACTGTATGACTAGCACCTGTATATAGAGACGCTCCGGAGCCTCAGTTACAGAACTTGCCAGAACTTTCTGTAACCATTCTCCCCGGCATCACAGATAGATAGCTTTAGGCACTGAGCAGGTCCCAGCTGAAATCTCAACTCGGGGGACGTCCGGTTACTGCAGGGGTTGCGTCTGAGCTGTGCTGAAGTTGGCCCCAGGGAGGTGGGGTGTCTTGGGAGCTACGGTTGCCCGGCCTCTGGATTTGAGGCCGTGGCATTTGTGGTTTTGCAGAATGGAACGCGCATGGCCCGTGGTAATTTGCAGTTTTGCTAAGACCATGAAAAGCATTCTGCGAGGCAGATGTTGGAGCAGGCACAGCGCTCACACACCAGCCAGCGCTCTGATGCCTTCGCTCGTCATAGTGAACATTCGGAACATAAAAGCATGACCGACATTTTCCAGCTGTGCCATCGTGGTGCTTTTGAGCTTGGGGACATATCCCTCAGAAATGCTGACATTCTGTTGTACCGTGATTCTCACCACCAGCTTTATTTGTCCAAGAGAAGTTAGGTTACATCAAACCAAGGGGGACGGAGACCCCCAGCTGGGCAGCAGGAAGGATGAAGTGTGTTGGTGACAAGGCGTCATGTGGCATTTGTCACTGCCTGAGCGGAAGAGCCTTTGGTCCCCAGCGTCCCTCCGGAGTCCCTGCCCTAAGCCTGGCTGTGGGGATGCCGTGAGCCATCTCAGCCTAGCACTCGTTTTGGACCTATTTGTTCAACTTTTAAGTCTGTGGGGACAAATCAGAGGATTTATTTATCTGCAAAACCACATTCTACTTTATAATAGCTCATTAAAAGGTACATCGAGGTCTTGCAGCTTTTGAGTCAAATCACACAAAGTGGGCTGAGCACTTTTTATTAGCCAGTGATGGATGGGGGTTGGGTGTCACGTCTGATGCTGACGAGATGTCCATGCTGGAGAAAACAATTTGAAATTCCCGTGTCCATTAAACCTGAGCACTGACAAGCACAGCCTATTTTGTTTCTCCTTTCAATATTTTATTAGTTTTTTTTACATTTTATGGAAAATGGGAAGAGGTGTGACAGTTTGCTCTGTTTTCCTTGTTTATGTTCCTTTTAAAATACACATTTCCTCTTGAAATTGTCCCCAAGCAATAGGCAGCTTTGTTTTGGCTTTGTCTCGAATCATATTTGATTTTTGGATGTATTTGGTAAGTGTTTTTGATGTGTTTCGTATCAGATGCACGAATTACTTGTTGGGCCACAGCAAACGCTGCCCCTTCTGGCCCCACGCCTGTTAGTGGCGGGTTAACCTCTCAGGTTGTGTCGGACGCGCTGCCTAACCCACGTGCTTCATTCGTCACCGTCATTCATGAACTGGGACGGTGGGTTTTTGCAGCGTGCTGCATCAGGGAGGCCTGTGTCCGTTGCTCTGGCCTTGGCAGTTGATCCAACAGACCTCAGTTTCCCCTTCAGTGTCAATCAAAAGTCAGAAATGATCCTCCCTTATAAAAACTCAGTCCTTTGTCCATTCGTGACAGTGACAGTGCTCTACTTGTCACAGATGAGCTAACCCCCTTCCACCCCGCTCTGGCAGAAGTAAGAGCCCAGGTCTCAGCTGGAAGTGGACCGAGCCTCTCTTCTCATCCCAGGTGACCCTCCCACTTCAACAGTTGGAGTTGTCAAAAGAGTGGTGTGGCCAGTGGAGGAAATGTTTCATCTTCTGACAGGTTTTGGCCCGTGCAAGGCCTGGGTTTATTGCTACCTTGGTTCTGCCTGTCTGGGTTTTTGAAATGGGATAAGTGTGGTAAGGAAAATGAAAGTCTAGGCAGCGACGGCCTGGTTTATAACCGCAGATGAAAACAATTTGCGACTTTGAGGCGAATGCAGCCCCGGTGGGTTCTGCAAGGTGAGTGGGTTAGGTGAGAGAGCAGGGCCGACCTCCTGAAAGCTGATGAGCAGAGGAAGTGAGGCGAGGATGCAGAGGCTTGGGGGAGCGTGGGAGGGGGCGTGGTTTTGTTTAGTGTCTTTGTCTGGGTCTGGAGCTCATGGGCTTCATGCTGGGGCCCCCAGCACCCCAACCCAGTGGTCCTGCCTTGTGGGCTTCCTGAAGTGCTCCATCAGAACCTCGTTTCTGTAGCAGCCTCTCAGACATGTGGGGACCAGGGTGGTCAGGCCAGATGGAGACTTTACCGCCTCACACTGTGCGTCCCCAGGTCCTCTGGGCTTTCTTCTGGGACGGAGGTTTTTGGTCTTTTTTTGCATACACTGTAATTTGGTCACAGATTTCATGGATGTCTGGATTCATGTGAGAGGGGGATGCCACAGCCTTTATAGTTCATTTCTTTCGGCCGTATGTTTCGGGGAAAGGGTTTTGTTCCTATTACAACAGCAACAAATGGGGGTTGGAGGCGGCAAGACTTTGCCCTGGCTTCCCTCTTACCTGGCCCTGTTTCGCCAGCATCCCTAGCTCTGTGCCGGGACCTGTGTAGTTGTTACCAGGGCTCGGAGATGAAATCTGATGAAATGGACCAGAGCCGAGGCAGACGTGGGGCTTCCCTGCAGAGCTGGGTCTCTCTCCGGACATCCCAGGCTCTGGCCTCCGTGGAGTAATTTTCCCCTTCCGCTGCAGGTAGAACAAGTCAGCCAGTTGGCCGTGTTTATAGAGGCAGCTTTAGACTATCACAGACAGTCCACGGAGATACTGCAGGAACTCCACAGCAAGCTGCAGATACGGTAAGAGGCCCCGTGCCCGCCAGGCCTGGGGCTGCACACTCACAGAGGAAGTGAACCTGTCTGTCTGTCCCTCTGTCTCCCTCTTCCCACAGCCCCATTCTGTGTTGAATTTTCTTTAGCTGGTTTCATGGTTGGGTGTGGGGGAGCCCCGGGATGGCCAGCGGCACAGAACTGGGAAAAGGTTGCTGGCAGCTTTTCTTCTTTTGCTTTTCACGGAAGCCCCTTTTCGTGCCCTGTGTTGAGGGTCACCAGGCTGAGCTGCTCACCCGCCTTCAGTTCAGCCCCTACACAACTGTCCTGCCTCATTGCTGCTTGATGAGAGCTTAGCTCCCCATGTCCAGACTTGGGGCGGCGATGGCTCATACTCTCTCCCCGACATCTGGGGGTATGCAGGAGAGCGAAAGGATGCTCAGAAACTATGTCAATACCTGGGGAAAAAAATGGGTTTTTATCTCACCACTGCAGACATCAGGCCATGTTCAAAATATTGACTCCGAGAGGTATTGAGAGTTACAAATACCTTCGGAATCATCAAAGATTGCTGTGTTCCTCATGGCTTTCATGATAAATGTATTCTGTTTTTCTAAAAATTGGCACTATCATAGGTAGTATGCATGATGAATGACCCTAGTCATTAAAATAATGGGTTACCCTATTTTTTGACCAGGTTTGGTAATAACATTGTCTTACACAGGATTCTGATAATGAATACATTTGGAGGGATTTTTGCTTAGAGCAATACCATAATTATGGAGGGAAGACAAAAGGTGTGTCCAGTCTCGGAGGCGTCCACTCTCTGTAGGCAGGAGTTCACCTGGAACTCACAGGAGCACGTTTTCACACCCCTCCTCTGGGTGAGGAGAAAGAGTGAGAGCAGCTCGTGTCGCTGAGGGCCCGGTGAGCCTCTGGCTAGATGCTGCGGAGACTTTATGAGAGAAACACTTTTCAAACCCATAGTTAAAACACTACATTTGGGATGTTACCTCTGTCGCTTTGGGCTACTCAAGAATCAGTGTGTCAAAGCCAGCCTCTCTGTGCCCACCGCCTGTCCCCGGAGTCCGTGGGCTCATCACGGCAGAGCCAGTGTGTACGGGTGGCTGTGCCGCTTCCTCTGATGTCTGACTCATCTTCACATGTGTTACAGAATATCAGCCGCATCCATGCTGCCCAAACGAGAATTCAAGCCACGGCCCCTGAAAAGGAGTTCTAGTGAGCTCAACGGGGTGTCCACCTCCTCGTCAGCCAAGCCGACAGGTGAGATGCCTGTTTTGTGTGCTAGGTGTGCCCCGCAGTCGGGCTGTGCTGCGAGTGTCTGCTCACGTGTGTCCCTGTGTTCTGGTGACTACACTGAGACCCTGAATTTCCTTTTTTGGTTGTTGGGTGAATCCCTTGTATTTCCCCACGGACACCCCTTTTCCTGCTTCCTGGCTTCGGATACTTACATCAATGTTTGAAAACCAGCACCAGGAAGAATGCCATCATATCACTTATTACGTTCTAATGCGTGACATCTTGGCCACAGAACCATCATGCCACATTATTCTTTATACAATAAAACCTTGGATTGCGAGTAATGTGTTTGCGGGTGTCCCGCCAAGACGAGCAAACATTTCTAATACATTTTAACGTGGTAAACGAGCGATGTCTTGCAATACAAGCAGTTTGTTTCCGGAACGAATCATGCTCTCAAACCAAGTTGGCACTTCCATTTTCAACTCTTTAAAAATATTTTACAAATTTTTTTAAAAGTTTGAATTGGCATTTGTTGAGCACCTGCTGTATGCCAGGCAGTGTGTCTTAAGTGCTGCATCATTTTTTAATTAGACAAATGACAAACATATTTGTGAATAAAATGATCAAACTGAGAACAACATTAAAGTGGTATAAATGACATTGTAGTTTCCTGAGATCAGCCCCTGTACTCCAGCCCGCTTCGTACAAGTGGCTGCTGTTAATAATTTGGTATAGACACTGTTATATTTATTTGTGTGCGTGTGTGTGTGTGCTGTAGTCACACAGTTTTAGATTCTTTTCTGCTTTTCAAATACAAGCTCATACTAGGTGTATTGTTCTAGCTTGCTTTTGTGAATGTATCACTGTTTCTTGGATTTATTTCCATGTCATGCATATAGATATCCCCGCTATTTTTTTTTAACGGCTTCATAGTTTTCCATGATATGTACATTTCCCTTTTAACGGACACAAAGGTTGTTTCTAGTTATTTGCTAAAAGGAATATCCTATAGCTATAGAATGTCCTGTATACCCTGATGGGCAAGTCTTTCTTGGAAATGAAATTGCTGAGTTAGAGTGAATGCAAGTTTTAAATGATAGTTGATATTGCCAAATAACCCTCCCAGATGAGAACACTGCTGTTAATGTAGTAATGCCTGCTTCCTCAAACTCATGTCACTAGAGTCCAATTTTTGCCACGCATTCATGAGTAAAAAATGGTATTCAATCTTAATTTGCCTTACTGTGATAACTAGTGAGGGTGAACATTTTTTCTGTATTTAATTTGCCATTTGTGTTTTCTTATGTCTGAATTATCTGTTCATATAATTGGTTCATTTTTTTCCTTTGGGTAGTTTACTTTTTCTTATTGAGTCATAAGAATTCTTTACATATGAGGAGATTGATAGTGTTTTTTCCCAATTTGTTGTTGAGTTTTTAGCATTCTTTATATATCCCAAATACAGGTCCTCTGACGTATATGTGGTTTATAAATATTTTCTTTCACTGTGTAGCTTCTTTTTTAGTCTTTTTACAGTGTTGACAGATCAAAGGTTTTTAATTTTGATGAAGTCTTGAATTATCAGTTTTTCCTTTTGGGATCATGCTTTTGATGTGACGTCTAAGAATTCTTTGCCTAGCCCTAGATCCTGAAGCTTGCCTTCCATGTTTGTTCCTGAGAGTTTTGCACTGACACATTTTACATTTCAGTCCATGATCCGCTCTGAGTTAGTTTCTATGTAAGTGTGCAACTTAGGCCCAGCTCCAGGTTGAGCTGTTGTTCAGCATCTTAGCTGTGGAGGGCAGTATCTCTGGCCCTCATATGTGAGATCTGAACCGGGGCCCTCTGGCGTCCCAAGCCCGCTCTTAACCAACGCGCCACTCGGCCGGCCCCTGCTGCTGTTTTAAGTGTCGTTGCCTGGACTTCTGGATGAAGACACGGGAGGCCCCGGAACCTTTCTGGTCACTCGTGGGTAACAGAAGTGCTCCAGTCACTGAGTGTGTAATGCAGGCTCTTTCTTACACATAGCACTTCAGACCGCTTTCTTTCTTTCCTTTCTTGGGGGGAAGCCTTGCTTCCCTTTCTTAACTTCCGCAGGCTACCTTGAGGTCACCCGACACAGCAGACTGGAGGGGAACAGCAATCAGTACCTTTGATTTATTCTCCATGGCAGCCCTGGGTGCCTGTGTTTGCTTTAGCGAGGTCTCTGAGGACGACCTGAAGTAGCAGCCTGCTTACCTTTGGGGACATAGAAGCTGTTAGCTGTTCTAATGTGCTGGGACCCAACCTCTGATTTCTCTCTCTCGCCTTTTATTTGTGCTTGCAAACTGGGCAGCTCTTATCTTTTTTGTAATGACTCGCTGGATGCACCAAAGACGAGCTCACACACATTAACATTCAGTTTATGCAACTACTTTCTTTAGAGTTACTGGTATGCGGTCTGCATTCAGAGGCATCACCAGCAAAAATTGTCCAAATGTTTTGCCGTGCCCTAACAAGAGTCGCCGTTTTTCACATCCGTTTTTTTCTGTTTCTTCTTCATCACTGCCTGGCTACAGAGTCAGTACCCCTAATTTTAGGTTTTATTTTGGCAACACCCCACTTCTGGTGCCAGTTTCTGTATTAGTTAGGGGAATGGTAGCTGCTGTCCCACAGAGACTTGAGGAAGTAATAGTTCAAAGAGAGAGAAATTAAGAATGGCGTGCAGGACGAGAGTTGCCCCCTGCAGGAAATGAGCCTGAAGTGGCTTGCGTCACTCCCACCCGCTGGCTGCACAGGGTGGGGTCACGGTGAGCTGGGGAGCCACATCCTACCTATGGTTCTGTTACTGTGGGAGAAAGGAAGGCTGGGGTGGCCTGTTGGTGGCCAGTTTGCGGCTTCTACCACACCGACTACAGATTTGTTGTGGAGGAAGAAAATGTCTGTCCTGTCACTCACTGACCTGTCTAGACGCCACCCCCACCCCCAGCTCCTTTCTGTTAGAACGTGGGACCACGTCCATTCCCACATTAGAATCGCCTCGGGGGTGGCACGCTTTTTCTGCAGAAGGCTGGCTGTTGAATGCTGTAGGCTCTGCGGGCTCTGTAGCAGCTGTTCCACTCTGTCGTTTTAGTGGGAAAGCAGCCGTGGGCAGTATGGACATGAGTGGGCATGGCTGGGATCCAGGAAACCACAGTTCACCCACCCCTGTGTTCCCTCATTGGGAAATCAGCTTAGCAGCACCTGTGAAAATTAATCAACGTGTGTATACACCCTCTCAGAGGCTTCATTTTTGAAAACGTAGTGTAAAGAAATAATTTAAGCAAAAATGTAATCCTCCATCTGTTGTAGCTATCTAGAGAAACAAAAAGTTATAGGAGGGGACAACCTAGTGACCAACATTTGTTTTATATATATATATATATATATATATATATATATATATATATATATATATATATACATATATGGGCTAAGTAGGTAATGGTATAGCAGATGGAGTATTACACAGCTGTTTAAAGTTATTAATATGGAAATTACGTAGAAACATAAAAGTGTTTATGGAATGATATTAAGTAGAGAAGAAAGGTGCAAAGTTGTAAGCATGCTATGATTACAACTTTGTGAATCTAGCTGCACATGCCACAGGCTAACTGGTAGGATTATGGGCAGTATTTTTCTTGTTTTCATGATATTTAAGTTGCATTTCAATAAGAATATTTGAATACACAAAAAATGTATTTACTAATGGGGAAAGTTGATGACTCTTAAAGAGCAGGTATACTTCCTTCTTTAAAGCAACGGTGGACCCGATTCTGGTCCCCTGGCCCCCAGGAAGCTCCACGTCACATGTGATGTTTAGGCGCAGCAGCCGTGCGAGTGACCGCAGCTGGCGCCTGTGCCCCCCGTCCCCTTGGATGAGGGTGACCTGCACCCTAGTTAGGAACAGCCCCACTGTGTGCCTGCTGCTCTCGTGTGGTTTCTGATGGTGCCCCCTTCTTTCTCTCAAAAGTTTTTATTTGGATGAAAATACATTAGTTCCCTACTTTTTACGGCTGTTTCTGGTCTGGAAAACCTTTTATTTGAATATTATTGTAAGCCACTTCAAAATTTCTGTTTAGAAAGAAACCGGATGTAAGCAAACTAACTCAAAACTTTGAACACGCGTGCAACCCCAGCCTCCCTCTCCCCCAGTGTACTCGACCTGAATGAAGTGGAAGCAACAGACCCCAGCACCCCAGGGCCCTGTGCCTGCCCCCTCCTCTGCCTTCCGGCCTGCATCCAAATGCGGCAGTTCTTGGAGACAGGCCTTCAGGTCTCAGTCCCCAGACACCACGTTCTCATCTGTTGTGAAGGAGAGAGAGCTCACCTTCCTTTGATGAAGGTGCCTCCGTCTGCCATGGGAAAACTAAGTTTGACCTCTCAGACTGGCAGCATGGAGAGTGCTGTACTCCAATATAAATGACAAAGTATTTTAATTAAAGTATTGCCTAAGGGCATTAGGACGTTGCATTTGAGTGTCGAAAATATGCCAGGTATAGTGTGTTTTGATGCTTTATATACACAACTCATTTCATCCTCATAACAATATTGCAAGGAAGTGATAATAATATCAAATGACAGCAACAAATAATAATATAACAATGTAGCAGTCACACTTACTGAGTACTTACTAGGGGTCAGGTAGTGGACTAAGTACTTTATCCACATTTCTAGCTATAATCATTCCCATGTTCACAGAGGAGTTAAGTGGAGACTCACAGGGGTTGAGATTTTTCTCAAGGTCACAGAGCCAGTAAAGCAGAGCTGGGCACTTCACCTTACCGACAGTTCATATTATGTCATTCAGAAGGAATACGGAGGGTTGTCATTACAATGGTCAAGGGCCTCAGGAATGAATTTATTCCCAAGATGTTTGGTCACAGGAAATCCATGGCCGGCAAGGGGCCGCAAAGGGAGCCTGTTGTATGCGTCTGACTTGGACGGAGAAAACCGTGACAGGACAGCGGGCTCTTTGGCTTTCTCACCCAGGCTGTGCCTGTCAGAGCTTTGTCCCCTCCTCCTTGGCCAGTAGCTCTGTCCCCAGGCAGACTGAGTTGTTGGAAGGGCGATGGTCAGCCAGAGATCATAGACGTGCGAAAGATGGCTTTGAAGCAGCTCAGTGTCCAGTGACTAGATCCTCACTGCTGCCAACTCCACTGTTGGCCACTGTTTGACATGGACGGCCCGTGCCTCCTAAATGTCCCTGGCTGCCTCCCCTAAACTGCCCTTGGCGGTAGCTTTAGTCCCCAACTCTGACACTCCAGCGCCAGGCTTCCCTGATTTGTGGGTGGAATTTGTGAGTGTAAAGGGGTCCTGTACTGTTTGTTTCTCAGGCACAGTTTCAGAAGAAAATGACGTTTTATAGCCTACATTAATGGGGAATTACTTTCCATTAGGATTCTGAATGATTTGCACATAATGTTTATAAAGTGAAGGAAAAATGTCAAGCACTTCACTAACAATTTAAAGCAAAGCTCACAGAACGCTGCCAGAAATGAATTCCAAGAACGTTTTCTTCATCATTTTCTTCTTTCTGAAGGAGAAAAAAAAATGGGGAGATGAAAGGACGTAGGTCAATTAGGCAGAATCCATCGTGAGACGGAGATGGAATCTTTGATAATATCATTTCTAGGTACTTAAGAGAACAAACAGAATGAGCCAAAAATGGAGCAGGGGGGCGGGGAGTGGAAATCACATCTTGAAATGATGGATTGCAGACAAAATCCAAGCGTAGGCCCCTGGCTAGCAGGAACCACCGCCCCTCCAAGCCTGTGAGTACGGGGTCATGACACCTGGACAGTGCATGCTGTCCCTGCATCCCCAAAGAGAAAAGGGGGCTAAGAAAAGTCCTTGAACTGAAATGTGTGCCTTGGTGGTTCCCAGAAAACCACTGGTTTTGAAGGAAATAGTGTAGGAACCAGTTATCTCCGCTCAAGTGTCTTCCCTACTCCGGGTCATTTTTATCAGGCCCCACGTTGTCACTTAGTGAATTATAAATTTAGAGACCAGAGGACAGAGTATATTTTACGTTTTTTATGAACTCATTTATTTATGAAGATCTCTTTTTTCCACTGAAGTTCTTAAAGAGGGTACCCTTTTATATAATCACACGCTAAGGGTTAATATGCTGCAAAACTGGGATCCATTTTAAAAATGTGAAAGGCTGAGGTGAGCGAACAAATGGGGTTCCAACTGTGTGCCGCAGGCCCGTTGCAGAGGCGTTTCAGAGCGAGGCAAAATAAATCTCTCAAGTGGCCTATATTAAGACATTCTAGCTCCCTTTAGGTATAAAAGAGACTTTTATACATTTCTTGATACTTCTAAGAAAACTAAACATATCGGAAATAATGTCTAGAGCCTAAGTCATTCCCCTCATTGGAGCAAAATCTCTAGGATTACATTAGAAAATAAACATGTATTCAGAAGTAAAGTGTGAAGTTTGAAAATTAAAAAAGACAAGCACTTTGCAAATAGACATATACACATTTTTTTTAACCTAAATTTCCAAAGAGGAAATTAAAATTTCGGAGAGCAATGGCAATGGTAATTGCACAGTCAGGGGGTTATTTCTTACTTTTCTTTCCTTCTCGCTCTTTTTTTTTTCATGTTTTTTAAAAAATTTTTTCTTCCTGCTGCCCCCCAGTGCGTTTCCGTATATTATCAGTGCTGGTTCAGAGTCAGAGTTTTGACAAGAGAGAAATAGACAAGGAAACAGGAGTCCCTCAATGTCGTTCAAATTCTGGCACTTGTTAGTTGTGTCACTTTGGGTAAATTTCTTAACGTCTCTGGACTGGTTAGAACGTGTCCGTGAATGAAGTGATTGGACTGAATACATTTCAGGGTTCTTTTCTAGCTCTTAAATTCTGTGGCTGCAATATTTATCATTTATAAGCACTTAGCATTCTTAGACATTTGAAAAGTACACAAGTTCAACATTTTCTATTTTGTATATTTAAAAAATACTTAAAAATAATATGTGAACTATGGTTATTGTTTATTGGTAGCTATTGATGTGGGAAAGGGGAAAGAACTTTTTTTCATTTTTCAATCTGAAGGATGCTTTAGAGCGACAGGTTTTCTCACTGCAAGGAATGGTTGCCTCCTAAATAGTCTGTCAAAAGAGTTTTTGAAACGCCTGTAAGACATAACTTCTAACTTAGTAGTGAGAATTTTAATACTACTTGGCTGAAATGGCAATATGATCGTATTCTCTCAAATGCATATTTAAAAATCTTAATATGTATCCTATGATCATATGTTAGGTCTTTAAGCTAAAATTTAAAATATGATCACCTAAATATTAAATTAAGTACTATTACGTATGTAATTATGTTTTTAAAAATAGCATAGAAGCCCATTGTTTCCAGGGATTACACACAGGGCAGCTATGTACCCAATTACAGAGGACTCTGTGAATGAATGACACCCCCTGGACTTGTCCACCCCCTGGACGCTACCTGGCCTCAGGTGCAAGCCCTATTGCCAGATTCTGGGAATGAGAGACATAGGAAAGTGTAAGAAAACAGTGCGGGGCCAGTGACAAATGGCTGACACCTGACTCCAAGTCAGGAGTGTGCCAGGGAGAGGCAGGTCTGTAGCCAACTAGAGAACCCTGTCCTGTCCGAAGTGGGCAGCTGTTGTCAACGCGGCTGCCTCTCGCTGAGAATGTGGGCCCAGGAGAGCCAGCCTTCTGGGTTTTTTAAAGAGAAGCCAGAAACCATATACTTAGGTGCATTCTCCCAATTTTTAAATACTGGCGACTAACCCACAGGGTACAAAGCAAGGAGCAGGCCAAACAAAACATGCTCTGCAAGCCGATCCCTATGCCAGTGGCCAGGAAGCCACCCCTGATTAAGACTGTCATTTGTCTTCCTCCTCTCCCTTAACTCTGAGTGGCAGAGGCAACCCATAAGCAGTGGACCTGGCTGGGGTAGAGGGGTCACCTCCCAGGATAAGTAAATGGGCCGCAGCTCCTGACATAGCTGCAGAAGTCACCTCACTATGGCAGGTCCTTGAATGACGTCCTTTTGTTCAACGTCATTTATTTATAATGTCGATGAGATGCTATAGAACCTCTGGCTCTTGTTTATAAAAGTAGCCTGTGAGAAAATTGGTTTCATTAGATACCATTTCCCTTAAAGGCACAGCACCTATCGATGATGTTGAGGACTTACTGTATATATAAGTCAAGGCTTTGTAAAGTGGAGGGCAAAGACTTTACTAGTTAAACCCAATTCCTGTAACCTGTGTGAGTTCTGGAGTATTGGTATTAAGGTGAAAACAAATCGCATATGCTTATTTTTAAACTTGATTGATTATAATGATTAAGCTTGAGTTCAGTTGACAAGTAATTTCAATAAATCACGCCTATGGATAAATAGAGCGTTCTTATCGCTAGGAAGACAGTTCGTAGGCTTTTTACTGAACTTAATTTAGTAGTTGACTATTTACCTGCCTCAGCCTGCTTGGGCTGCTATAACAGACTGCCATGGACTAAGTGGCTTAAACAACCAACCTCTATTTCTTACAGCTCTGCAGGCTGGGAAGTTCAAGATAAAGGTGCCAGTAGATTCAGGGTGTGGTGCAACTGGCTGTCTTCTTCTTCGTCCTCACATGGTGTCACTCTCCCATACCCAAGGTCTTTATCTTCATGACTTGACACGTCCTAAAGGCTCCACCTCCAGATACCACTGATTGGGGATTGGGGCTTCAACAAACGAATTTCAGGGCAACACAAACATTCAGTCCACAGCACACATTGACCATAGATGAATACTTAAATTTTGCAGAGAAGGAAATTAGGCCCCAGAGGTGACCTAATCCAGAGCTAGAACCCAAGGATCAAAAATTTCTCTCTAACATGTTCTTACCAATAGACAAAAATATTATTGTAGAGATGTTGAACAAAGTGGTTTTTGTAGTATTTGTCAGAATCATGCACTGATCCTTTGTCTGGGTCAGCTAAAGGGAACGTGTTAGCTTCAAAAAAATTTTTTTTTGCTGCAAGAGCTTGAGATTTTAAATTGGAAAAAAATTTAAGTTTTAAAATTTGAAGGCTACTTGAACAAGATTTGCTTGTTCTAATTCAAAAGCGATGGTATCTACTCAGCCGAGCGTGGTGCCTGGCCCAGAGTATCCACTCAGTGCATGGTGGAGAATGAGCCTGAAATAAACTTGAAAGTTCCAATCAGTTTTTTTACCCCAACATGTTAAGAGATGAACTTTCTAGTCGGATGGTGTAGGGACAGTCAATTCTCAGAGTGACATTGGTGGTGGACCCAAAGCCTCCAGAAGGAGACTTGGGTCCCATTCCTGATCGGGCCACAATTCCACCTGCTACTGGGCACCTTCCTCCGTGCTCCCTAGTGGCCACATGGGTGGCATCAGAAATAAGAAAAACCTTCTGAACTACAGACCAGGAAGTGAGCTGAAAATGAGCCCACCCAGCCAAGAGGAGTGGCACCTCCAGGCCTTCCTGTTCAGGGGGCTTTGGAGTCAGCAGGAGGCCTAAATCCTGGTTCCATACCTGTGGGTGTCGATTTCATCACCACAGGAATGGGAATCGTCATCAGACCACGCAGGGTTCTTCTAAGGATTAGATCAGCTCATGTAAACTAGAGGTGCTGGGCACGCGTGGTACTTGCTACAGAGTAAGAGCCCCCAGCGCAGCTGTGGTCAATGCTACATAATTGGTTATCTGATTTCCCAGCCTACAGCAGACTGAAGGCAGCAGATTAGAGAGGCCTGAGGGACTCTTCAGGAAGGCCCACTGACAGCAGGAAAAAGTGGCAGGTCGCAGCCTGGCTACAGAGCAGGAGCAAACCCTCAAAAGGCTCAGCAGTGTGGGGCATTTACTAACAGACAAAGAGCTCTCTGCAGGTCAGTAGCTTCTTCCTGGGATGCCGCACCTTTACCCTGATAGGGACTCATGTTGATACAAGCATGCAAATCGCTTCTGCATCCACCCCTCCGTCCCTCAACAAAGTAGGTGCGTGGGGGTCTAGTTTGCATTTTAGCAGGGATGCTTTGACCACATGCTTCCGAGTGATGGGCTCCCCAATGTCAGGGCCAGCTGAAGGGCAGGGAGGGCATTGGGCTCCTTTGCTGGGTTCACAATAACCCACGTTCAAATACAGCAGAAGAGCTGTGATGCTGAGTGTGACAGCGCAAAGGATGGCCCTGCCCCACTGACGTACTCCGTCCACCTCCATCTCCCTCCAAGTCAGGATTAGAATGACAGCCCGTGAGTACAGACTCCCGGATCCTGGCGTGTGGCAGAGAGAGAGGGGCAGGCTGCAGAGATGTCAGTCCCATCAGATGCTATCTCCACATCTCCTCTCGTGTGTCTAATCCACCCCTGGCATGGACACCACTTTTCTATTTTTTGTTTTTGTTGTTGTTTGTTTTTTAATTGAAGCCTTGAGCCGTTCACTTTGAAGCAGGACTGAGTGCATCCCTGAAGGACACCCCTCAAGCGTCACTGGCAAGGTGAGGCGGGACCTGGGCAGACCCTCCTGGGGCTCAGGAAGGATTGAGGTCGAGAACGCTCACTCCGAGGACTTTCTAAGGCCCAGGGGAGCTCCCCGGGGCATGCCACGCTGAAGATCCACAGGCTCGTTCCCAGCCCAGCTGACGGACCACCCCGTTGGCCGGCGTGGGCTCAAAAATTGAGTGGGGGGAATTCCCAAGCGAGGGATTTTCAGAGTGGGTATGTGACAGTGACCAAGAGCACAGACTCTCCACCTCGATGAGGTCACTGTTGCTTCATTGCTTTGAGCCTCTGCGTGCTGCAGCCTCCGTCCATCAAGTTGGGGAAATTACGGTGCCCCATCAGAGGGCTTCTCTGAGAATTAAATCCACTCAGATCTCTGAGGCACTTCGACTAGGGTCCTGGCCCGTGGCAGACACTAAAAACCAAGGGTTATTATTCCAGCCCCATAACTGACTCGGGCTGCAGAATGGTGGGGCTGCTGCTACCGGAATAAAACATGCTCAGCATTTCTGTGTGTGCGAATGGCCCTTTGCATTAGGGACCTAGGGGACAAAAAGGTGAGATGGGGGAAGGGCACTCCAAAGAATTTTCCTGCTGTTAAGAGGGGACCCACTGCTGTTAGAAACTGGACTATATTATTGCCAAGAGGGAAGGGACATTTATTTTAGAGGAGAACATGATTTTCCTACCTGGCCTCTTGTGTTAGGGTCTCCTTTCGTCTTTTTTTCCTAATGGTGTGGAACAGAGCTCGAACAATAAATATTTAACAGGGAAACTCCCTTTTCTCTGTTAAAATCATCTTTGTGTCAAATGCTTTCACAAGGTGTTTTCCCCACCTCTGCTCTCGTGTTACCTTACGCCAGGTCTCAGGAGTCAGAAAAAATAAACATGAGCTCCTTGGCCAGGCAGGACGCAGCCTTCTCCCTGGACAGCACGAGGCTGGGGTTCCAGCTGCCTGTTCTGTGGACGGCACACACGTCACGTCAGCCAACCAGGGGCTTGTGGGTGCTGAGTCACAGAGATTTCAGGTGCCGGCTAGTAAACACCAGTAAGCATGGAGGCGGAGGTGGTCCCACTGGGTAGGATCCATCTTTTTTTATAGGAAGACTTTGGCAGAGGTGCTGGCTTCTTCTGATGGTAGGAAGTTAGGCGTTAAGGCACCTTGCATGTGTGCCTGTCCAACCCAGTTAGACAGGCCCCACTGGGGAATGTAGCCGATCCTGCCTGGGCTTTGGGGCTCCATCCATGGTGACACTGACTCATCTTTTGTTGGAGGGAAAATTCACACAGTCACTTAGGTGGGCAGAAACTGTATTTGTCTTTAACTGAACTGAACTTGCATATGAGCCTCCATTTAGACCAATGGCGGAAACAACTTAATCTTTTTTCCATTTCTACAGTTGGCCAAAAAGGGGGGGAAAAAAAAACACCTAATCTTTTTTCCATTTCTTCTAATGGTGGAAAAAAGTGTAATCTTGCCATTTCAAGGTAACTCGGTCTCTCTTCCAATAGAAAGCATAGACTATCCATTTATTACTTGGTCAATTCAGGATTTAAGCCCAGTTCCGTTGAAATTCCTTGTCAGGTCTGTTGGGTTTTCCTTAAAGGTTCTCTCCTCCCCCCACTTCTCCACCCCAAGATGTTGCCTGGGTGCAGCGGGGAATTTACAGAGCGTCATGGCGGCAGGTGAGGCTTGTCTGGGCCCTGACTGACTGCTTTCACAGCTGAGGTGACTTGTCAGATCTCTTCATCCTGAGCCCACATCCAGCCATCTCTGGCCCAACGGCCCCCTCTCCCTGTTGGGACTCAAGATTTGCTTGTCGTTCACAGGGCGCCAGGTTTGGCTCACTCAGGTCCCCTCTCTGGGTACTTAAACCACCTACAAGCCCCACTGTGCTCAGCCCACCGTGTTGGTCTAGAGCCCTTGGGAGCCCACCTTCGCCCAGAGATCCAGTGGGCAGTGGGGCCTCAGACACCGGACCCCAGGGTGGAGTCCAGGGACCATTTCAGCCTTCTCGCCCACCTTCTTCCGTCTCCAGGCCTCTTCCCCACCTCCAGGAAAGGCGTGCGTCTCTTCTCTGGATGGCAGGAAAGAGCCCTTCCCTCGCCACAGCTTGTAATAAAATCTCTGGGCTCTGAGCTCTTCAAGCTCTGGTCCCTTGGAACCTAGAAGATCAATCTCTCCCTCCCCCCCTCCCCCATGTCATAAAAGCCTATCTGGCTCTGGCACAAGAGCCAGAAAGCCTTGGCTTCCACAGCCTTTCACAACTGAAATGGTATTACTTTGGAGCTAAAACGCTTAACATCAACTGCTTTGTTTGCGTGCAGGTTCCACCCTCTCCCTAAAGTAAGGGAGGCCACAGCACTTGAGTTGAGGGCCCCAGTGTGACACATGCATTGCATGGTATTTCAGAATATGGCCTGGCTGCGTGTGTACCCAGGACAGCCCGCCCAAGCTCTGGTGGGTGTGGATTGCCCCAGTGCCAGCGCTGGTGAGAACCGTGCCCGGTGCTGGGCAGCACAGACGCAGCGGGAGGGCTGGGTGCTGAGCCTGACCCGAGGCAGGGAGCTCTCCAGGGGTCTCGCGAGAGTTAACGTGTTTCGGGTTCCTTCGCTGATGGAGTGTGATAGGAGTGCTGGTGGCTTTCCAGCTCTTAGACAGTCCAAGTGCGTAGTGTGGCCGTGGTCCCTCGCTCGGAATAAATGAAGTGAGAAGCGAGGAGTGTGTCTGTTCCCTGATTTGTTCCGTGTGTGTAGGGAATGCCCCCCTGTGCACATGTCGGTGGTGGCTGGGATAAGTGCAGGCTTGCCATGTGGTATTTATTTTAGTCACTGCAGGTAGCTTACAGAGTAAATGGGAGGGAAAATGTATACAATTAGCCCTGCACTCAGTGTGATGGGGTCTTGGCAAGCCTTCGCAGTGTCATAGATCCTGTAGGAGGTGACATCAGGAGGGCAGGTTACAGGCTGGGGTCTGGAGCCCTGGTGTCTCCGTCAGGCTCCCCGCAGGCCCGGCCCGGGGTCAGGCTCCTGTGACCTCTTGGAGGGATTGTTATCTCCTCTTCAGAAGGAGGACAGCCAGGTACCCTTCCAGCATGAGCATTTCGTGGGGGAAGCCATGCTCCCCACGACTACACTGTGGTTTGGAACCATGGGAACCGCTGAGGCCACGTGCCCCCTTTGGGGTCCATAGCGAGCTGGAGTGGGGCGACCACATGTTTCCAGACATGTGAAGTCACTATCATAACCTGTCCTAGAAAGCATTCTATGTTCAGATCATTTCGGACAGTTTTTTTTTTCTTCAAATCTTCCAAGTTTGACTATTTTAGAAAATAGAAAAGCGTTTATTTTACAAAGCTAACATACTCGCATACCAAAACCTGACCAGAAATAAAGAGGAAGTAATTTCATTTTTAAATACAGGAGCCAAACTCTTAAATAGTAACAAACTCAGTCAAGCCATAGGATACGAAGTATAACACAGAAATAAGTGTGGTTTCTTCAAGGCATGCAATGGCCATTCATTTTTTAAAAAACTCTTATAAAATTAATCTTATTACTCAAAAAATATGATCCAGTTAAAATAGAAATGAGATTTTTGTGGGGGAAACTCGATCCATTGGTACTAAAGTTTACCTTGTTGAAGGATTTCGTGAGAATAGGAAATTTGGAAATAGAAGAGTAATGATGAGAAACTTGCTTTACTAGTCGTTAGCATTTATTTTACAGCTACAGCATTTTAAACGATACAGTACAGTTATTGAAATGGATCACTGGACCAAAATGGAAAAGTCCTAACATAGATCCAGGTGTGCATGATAATTAAATGTGTGAAAAAGATAAAAGTGGTGTTTGGAATCAGTGGAGAAAGAATGGGCTATTTAATAAATTGTGTGGCGATAACTGCTACCACATTATTAAAAATATACATGCCTTTATTTGCCAAATCCACATGAATTAAAAGAAAAAATTTCATGTGAAAAAATTAAGAAAATACTGAGATAAATTTAGTTGAGTGTTCATATATAAACGTGGAAGAGAAACCATGAATGAAAAGTGTGATCAACATGACTGCTTGTGCTGTTTAAAATTTCTGTGTGTGCCAAAACCAAACAGAAGCCCCTTCCGTCCCACCATACACTCCAAAACACAAAATGAAAAAACCGGATGATAAGCTGGGAAACATGCTTGTATCAAAACGGCAGATCAAGGGTTAATATTTACAGTATAATAGGGGCTCCTAAAACTTTTAAGATAATGAATGAAAGAAAAGTAAGTTGATAGTAAATGTTAAAAGTTCTTGGAAAAATTTATGTTCTGTGAACAGCAAGTTCCCTTCTAGAAGTTTACCCTCGGGAATTAATTGCACACATTTGTAAATACACATATGTTAGGATATTTTTCAGAGTTATCTATGAAAGCCAAGAGAAAACAAAAGCAAGTAATGAAGAAAGGAGAAGGGAGGGAGGGAGAGAGGGAAGGAGGGAAGGAGGAAGGAAGGAAAGAAGGAAGGACAGACCTTAAATACTCAACAATAGATTGATTAAAAAATTATGTTCTAGTAATATAATATAGTTGACAGCTGGTCAATAATTAAACGTAATCTGGAAAGATGTTCACTATAATGTATATAGGAAGATCCTTTTATGCAAATTATATGTAAATACATACACAAATATATTCGTAAGGATATCTGGAAGCTTCTATGACAAAATGTTATTTTACCATTGGTTATCTCTGGGTTAGTGGGTTACAGCTGAGTTTTCTCAATTTTGCTTACATGTCTCTTTTTTTTTTTTTTTACCATTACCATGTTTTCGTTTTGAAGTAAAAAAATGATTATTAAAAAATAAATGTTATTCTGAGAACCCTGGGTTAGTACAGTAACTCCAAGATGTGAGTTTAGTCTAAATATTCAAGCTCCTGGTCACCAGATCTGGGAAGATGTCCCCCGACCACCCAGGCCTTCCCTGCTTCCTTCTCTGAGCTTTCCAGCTATAAGTGATTCACCACGTCACCTTTGTCCTTTAAATCTTGTCAGGTGTATTGTCCCGTCTCCACAGAGAAGCTAGAAGTTCCCTGAGGGCAGGGGTTGGACCTCGTTACTCTGTGTGTCCCTTGGGCTCCAGGCAGAGCTGCGTAGCTGCTTCAAGGCGACGTACTGAGCCAGAATTCTCTGGCTGGGGGGACCGATGGGAAAAGCCGCGGGCCCTGGAGGCCAGTGGGGGTGTCACCGCCTGGCTACGGGCAGCTGGGAGAGCTGAGGAGGGCAGAGACCACAGCCCAGCCCCAGGTCTCACCAGCCGTCCACCTGTCCAGTTCTCCATGGATAATGCATCACGTTAACGTGTGTTTTTTGTCTCCATGTAACGTGGACAGGTTCTCATGCTCCCCTGGACCAGCCCTGCTGCCGTGGCCTCTATGACTTTGAGCCAGAAAACCAAGGAGAACTAGGATTTAAAGAAGGGGACATCATTACACTAACGAATCAGATAGATGAAAACTGGTATGAAGGGATGCTACGTGGGGAGTCCGGATTCTTCCCCATTAATTATGTTGACGTGATTGTGCCTTTACCTCAGTAAACGTGTGACTCACACTCTGGACCAACTTTCGTAACCAAAACGAGTTTCACGCCAGTGTTATGTGTGGTGGTATGTGACACCTCTGCTCTTTGACCAACTTCGTGACTTTTGTAATGTTGTGTTCCCTTTATAATGTATTTTATATCAAGTTAATTTGTACAAATGATTTTCTTTTCTTGTCGTAGCTACCTGAAAATATAGTTTTCCTTTTTGCTGACTGTCCTAAAAAGTCCATTGGTTACATTAATGGATGAGCTTCTTATTGCTAAAAAAATAAATTGCACCCATTGCAGGTATGTCAAGGAATTGCCCACTGCAAAATTCAAAACGAAGAAATGCTAACTGTTATCGTCACATGATTGATGGCATCTGGTCTTTTCCTTTCGTCGTGTTTTAGCTGACCTGTGAATAGCTCAATAAATATGATACACCATGTTGGCAAAAGGCCTTGGTTTTTATTAATGTTACATTGATTTTGAAGTGCAACCTTCCAGCTGCAAACTCGTCCTCTGCCCCATGGCTGACCAGGGGGTCCCAGCATGGATGCTTAGGTGTTTGCGCCCGACCACGTCAGCCGGCCTGAGAGTGGGACTTCCCTTTCCACCTGACTCAGCCATGGCACAGCCTCCTTCCAGTTCGTGGATGGAAAACCCTTCCATGCACCGTCAAGTCGATTTATAAAAGAGTCTTGACTCAAGCTTTCCTCAAACTCCACATGAAGCAGAAGTGGCAGCCCAATCCATGAATTTAGAGAGAGGTGTGTGTGTCACCCAGTGCCTTCCTTTCCTCTTCCTCATAGGATTTGGCCTGTCTGCAGAGAGAGCATGCTGTGAACCACCCCTGGCCATGCTGTGTGCCTAGAGATAAAGAACCCTGCACTATGGGCGAGGCCCAGCGTGCTCTGGGGCCTTCTGTGACTGGGTGGGTAAGTCCGTCTGCTTGTGGGGCTCAGAATGATGCAGCCTCTGGCTTCGAGATCTGAGCTGCCTTCTCCAATAAGAAGATGATGTTTTGGTTTCCATATGTCTCATCTTTTGCTTACTTCTCAGTTGGTTCTTCAAATGCCAGCATCTGGCTTATTTTGTAGGAACTTTGAGAATAAGGCGGGGGTGGGGGAGGGGTGTAGAGGGGCGGCATTTGGGGATTAAAGTGGCACATGGGAGAGGCTCAGAGTGGGACCAGGGCACGTGACTTTGGACATTAGTGTGTGGGCACTTGTGTTTTTCTCTGTGACAACTTTCTATAGTTTCTATTAAGGCCCATGTTAGAGTGGCGACTGCGTTCAGAAGTCCAGACATCGCATGAGTTGAATAGTGTTTACAAGTTTTTACTACCTCTGTTGCGTTTTGTCAGGTAGGCCAGTCAAGCATTAGGATATTTCCCTGCTGGGATGATATGCATCAATTTTCCATCCAGGTCCAAGGCAGGTTGTCCCAGAAATATCATGACTTTTCTGCACTAACATTCTCTGTGTGGCCCCCCTCCCCACACACACTTGTCGTGTTTGTCAGTCTTGGCGATTCAGGTACCCATAGAAATGTGGGGGGCTTCATGATCAGCTAAAAAGAAAAGGGGGCTTCTGTTGCATCAGAAAAAAGGCTGCATCTCATATACCTTAGTCTTGGGAGTTAGGATGTGTGAGGACCCGGAGCAGAGGTGATACGTGGCAGGATAGTTGAGATGGTTTAGAGAAGAGGTTCTCAGGTCTTCCTGTACGTTAAACTCTGGACAACTTTAAAAAAATATATGTCAAGCCCTTAGCCCTACATTTTGATTTAAAAGATTGGGGTTAGGCCTGGGCTTTGGTGAGTTTTTTAAAACCCCTCACATGATTCTAAGATACAGCCAGGATTGAGAACAGTGCTTTAGATGGACAGACGGTGGTGCCTTCAGCAATACCGGGAGATAAACTAGGCAAGTACTGACTGCGGGAGTCTTGTGAGGTTCCAGTAAATGGCACCCCCCTCTCACTCCTGAGTTATACACAAACCAAGGCATTAGAAAAGTGTCCAAACAGATAAGCCCAATACATAACCTGTATTGTAAGAGGCTCCGTCAGAGGATGTAGTTTCAGATGCGAGCCAGAGGGCCTGCCACTTCAGTCCCACGGTCATCAGACACTCACCTCCAAGAGCAGCCGGGCTGTCACACCTACTGTGAGCTTCCTGCATGGCTGCGGGCAGTCAGACCGCAGCGTGTTTCCTGCTCCATCTTTGAAGACAGAGGAGGGAAAGCAGTATTGCAAACCTGTATTAGTTACTCTCCTTTGTACTTGTCACATGATTTATTTCCAGAGCGTTCTCCTTCTTGGCAGGGTCCAAGGAGGCCATTCACAGTACACAGCCGTCTTTCCTCATCATGGGGGCCATCGCTGGCCATGGCTGCACCAACCCTGTGAGTCTTGCTTGTGGGGGTAATGCCCTCCACCATTTCCAGCATTAATACAGAAATTCCCATCCTCTCCATTTGGTGATTTCAGTGAGGAACGGGTGGTTTGAGTAAAGCATTTGAGCTCAAATCATCTTGGATCAGAAGTCTCTGCCTGACTTGAAATTTCATGTCAATAACAGGGTTTTAAGAAATTCCTTCTCATTTTCTTTATTTACAATTTGCAGAACAAGGGACATTTTATTCTCTCTTTTCCTGACACCATGCATGCATTTGGGGATACTAGTTTCATGAAGTCTTTTGGTTTCTTTCTGAGTGCTTTAAAAACAACAGAAATACACATCTCTGGCCCATATGTAATGAAGTAGCATTTAGCAATTTCATGGGAAATGTGGAGGAAGGCCCACCCTTGCTTTGATGGTAAACCAGAGACCCAGACTAGGATGGAATGTCAAACTTGCCTTGGAGGATTCAGGGGCCTCTGGGTGTGTCTTTCAGGCTGAAGTCCACATTGGAAGAGCAAAGGCCAAAGCCAGGGAAACACCTGTCCAGCCAGAGCGGCAGAAGCAAAGGAGCAAGTGGTGTAGACAGGTAGAAATCGAAAGTGGCTCTCGGCCATTGCTTCTCTGTTTTGCTTTTTGAGAAAAAAACGTAAGCCTTTGATGTTTTCACTGTTTATGGTGAATTGTACACACATTACATGCACATTCCAGGGCATTTGGAAATTCCTGATAGACCGACATGTGGATAGAGGCTGAATAGTGAAGAGATGGCCAGCTGTTTTCATCCACGCCATCAACTCCCGCGGAGTCAAGTCACCAATCTCAATCTGCAGCCCAGGTTTTCCCCCTGATTCTACCCCCATCATCTTGGGACGGTGCCATCCCACCCAGTATGCTCCCCTTCCTCTTATGGGCCCTATGTCAGCATGACACTCATGGCCACCACTGCTGGCCTATGTCCAAAATCAGAGCACTCGCTGTGAGTCGCCTCTCCTCGGCATTCTGCTCTTTAAAACCTTCACCAAGTCTTATCAGCTCTCCTTCTCTCCTAACTCTCGAATCCGTCTGTTTCCTTCTCTCCCCACTGCCGCTTGTGCCAGGTTAGGCCATCGTCTGTCACACTGGACCTCATTGCTCCATCAGAGCCAGGGCTACATCAGACTGTGCCCGTGTGTTCCCAGGAGACTCAGTTAAGTACACATTGTACTGCGTTCAGCTTACTTGCTCTTGAGGCCTACAGCTGACCAGATGTGATGGTGGGCTAGGAGGAAAATTGGTTCTTCACACTCATGCATAGAACGGTTTTTGCCTGAGTCTTGGTAAAGAAGGGATCAAAATGCCTAATTGGCTGTCCAGACCCTCCCAGAGTTAAGTGTGTCTTGCAAAACTTAATACATAGAAATGTTTTTATTGAACTTATAGTCGAAAAAAGACTTTTCAAGTATTCCTTTGTGGTGGTTCCAACCCAAATATTGCCAAGCGGAGAGAGTCAGGAACACGCAAGGAAGCAGACTAAACAGGCGGGTCCCGTTTTGTGCCGCAGGTGAGTGACATGCACTGCAGCAGCACTGCAGCAAATGCTCTCGTGCACAGCCCTTCCTGATGGTCTGCAAGGAAATGGCTAGCACGATTTTAAACAATACAGTGTGTGGAGTACTTTGCCCTCTGTTCTTCTTGCTCAGATGAATTGATTCTGATGTGAAACCTTGGTCTCCTAGAGGGGTCAGAGGTGGTGATGTAGAGGTGAATTTTTCAGAATGCTCTGAGTGAATAGTTAAAGGACTACAGATTGCTTGGTGTTGCTTTCTTTTTCTTAAATTTAACGCTTTTGTCAGTGAATATGTTCGTGAAATATAGCTGTACTTCCATTAGCTCCGTAGGCAGACTCGAACGAATGTGTTCATAGACAACCCGGGTATATGAGCATAAATACTGGACCGTGCAATGACAGCGATCTCAGGCCCCACCGAGGTGAACAGAGCTGCACCAAACTATGGTGGCATTTTTTTAAACTTCTTTTGTGCCTCTTACAGTTTTTTTCTGTAGCACCTTTATGCTGCCCTTATGCCTTTTCTTAGCAAGCATTGTGTCTTTCTGATTTAAAGCCTCTACTTTACTCTTGAAAATTAGATGAACAAACAAGTTAGAACTGTGTGCCAAGTAAGAATCAGTAGTCTTGAGTGAGACCTAAGGGTTTGCTTCTCTGCCGTAGGTTTAGATCTCACGTTGGTTGGATGCTCAGAGGCCTTTTCTGTTCTGGGTGTGGTGAGACGAGGGAGAGATGGCTAGAGTTGTGTTCTATATTATACAAGTAAAATATAAAAACACTCTCAGAAGCTACACTGGTAGGCCCTACTGGAGCTTTCTAAGTTTCATACTTTTCACAATGTAATGGAGAAAGTTGATGCTCAGAGAAGTGAAGTCACTTGCCTAGAATTCTTCCAATGCATGGCCAAGCCTAGGCCGGTGGTGGATTTCCTGACTAGCCTCTGAGGGGAAGAAGGGTCTTCTCAAGGGCAGAGCGAGGTGAGGTGAAAGGTGCTAGCAAATCCATTCTTCGCAGGGTACGGGTTTTGTCCATGCCCGACAATGGAGTCTGTGTGGACATGTGTATGTGTATGCGTGCACACTTCTCAGGGTGAGATGCACACAAAACCGAGTCAGCTCAACACCTTCCTGGCCTTGGGTTTGGGGCCGGGAGAGTTTGCTGCTCCTGGGATGGGTCATCAAATCCCTATTCTGTTCTTTCCCAGCACTTCAGGGGAGTCTAGCCCCTGTCCTGCCCTACCCCCAACAATTTGGAAGTTTCTAGAAAGAGTCTGAACAACACCACTCTCACCCTCCTATAGAGATTTTGATTGGCTCAGACCTCCAGTGCCGCTGCAGCCCTAATTCCAAGCTCCTGACTTGGAAGTCGTGGATTGGCACCCTGAGGTGCTCCTTGGGGTCTCGGTGCATGATGACAGCAGAATCCAAGAATGAGAGGATGTGTGCCAAAGCACAGAGTCCCTCACCATGTAGGGCCACCTCCCGGCACACCTCCTCCCAAGGGCTACTGTTGCTTAAGAGACAGGAGAGCAGCCAGAGGAAGACTTTGAACACGCTTTATAAAGCAAATTTATGTTCCAGAGCAAGACCCCACTCTGCACAGGCAGAAAGCCATCACCAATAGCTGAGCCCCACTGTTGCCCGTGTGGGGCTAGGGATACCCGAGAAGCCGTGTGCAGGCGATGCTGTTGATATGGGCGCCCTGTCCTGACCTTGTTTATCGATGGCTAAGGGCATTGTCTTTGGCTTATGGGAGCCACGAGGAGGTTACACCAGCCCCCAACTCCAGCGGAGAGGCAATGACTGCTAGTGGGTGCCACAGTACAGAACTATTCTGTCGCCTCGTCTCTCTGAGGACCGGGACAGGGCTAGCCCTACCTGCTAGGGCACAGGCTCGCTCTGCACTTGCCCCTTCTCTGTCCTTCCCTGCACTCGCCACTCGCCAGGCAGTCCCACACCCCGCGACACCACGCTCACCTCACATTCTCCCTAACATACCCAGCCTATTGTCTCCTGGGGGCCTTGGCTGAGAACACATCCTCTGTAGGCAGTGCCGTCAATGATAACTTTTATAGGATTTGCCACCACGTGCCCCTTTTCTCTAAGCCAGCAACATCGTCCAGGATGTGCCTCCAGAGTCCTCCTCCTGAGTCTGCACCCAGAAAGGGCAAATCAGGGTCAAGAACAAGCTCAGGCTGATGTGCTGGGGTGGCATCCGCTGTCTCTTAGGGTAAAATACATGCAGACGCCAACTCCAGCATCAGCAGCCGTGTCTTCCCTGGGCCTCTCTGCACCGCATACAAAGGTTGCTGTGCTTATCCGGTTGGGGTCGATAGGAACCTCTGAAACTCATGCAGGAACGCGGCAGATGCTGAGACAGGTCATGGAAACCAGGAATTCAAGAGGATGGGTCTCAGGAAGAAAATGGAATTTGGTTTCTTAGCCTTCAGAGTTGAAAGGCACTGTCCTGGTCCCCAGGTGGTGGGGGTTCTCAGGGGGTGGTAGATGGGGTAGGGGTCTGCACCCAGTGGCCTGATCATACAGATTATTCCTTTGCAATGTCTTTTTAAACATCTTGGCCAGGCCTCAGGAGGGGGTGACAAAGGGAAGGATCTGTGTCTACACTTGGGCAGAGTGGTGAAAGGGAGTTCTTTTTTTTCTTTTTTAGCTGAGCCATCCTGCCACCTGTTGGTAGCTCAGCGGCTGCTCAGCTCGGGCCGGGACTCGAACCGCTGTTGCTCAGAGCTCACACTCTTGAGCGAGCTCTTAACCAACTGAGCCACTTGGCCGGCCCGGGAGTTCTTTCTAATAGGGTGGTTAGGTGAGGAATCTGGGGACCAGACTCATGAGGTCTGCCCTCCATGGCTCTCTGTCACCCTGACTCAAGGTGCCTTAGCCACCACACACACACACACACACACGTAGGACTGCCTGACCTGTTGGTTGAACAGGAAGGCGGCACTTCCATCATGGTATTGGTGACGTCTTCCCTTCTGCTGTCACTCCTGGCCAACTGTTTCTTGAGGGGACTGGCCCGATGCTAGATGGAACCTGTGGGGGAGACAGGCTCCGCCATGGCCTCCGTATGTAATGTGGGGCACTCCTGGGAGGGAGGCTGGCTCAAGGATCACAAGTGCCCAAGGGAAAAAGAGACAGGAAGTCCTGCTGAGCCCTTTATACCTTACAGCAGAGCAGCTCAAATGTTCCCAACTTACCCCCCACACACACACTCCAGAGCCCTTCTCTGAAGCACCTTCCTCAGTCGTAGACGCTGAGAACCCAGCTCAACGCAGCTGCCCCTGCGAAGCATAATATCTCTTGGAATTCTCCATTTCATCCTGAATATTCATGTGATTTTACACAACAGACTCCATGAGATGCCAGGACTGGTTTTAGAACAGGAATGACGTGGTATAGTCTAGAAGCTAAGAAGGTGGGTGTTAAACCTCTCTACACCAATCGCCTCATATGTAAAACAGTGAAAGTTGCACCGACCCCGTTGGCCGGTGTGATGACTGAGTTAATTTAATACAAGTGCGTGGGACAGTGCCTTGTAGGCGTTTCTAAATGTTATCCTTAATCCTCGCCTGATACCCTGACATGAGAAGCACATACAGTTGGTCCTCATTAATTGCAGAGTCCATATTTGGGAATTCACTTGCTTGCTAAAATGTACTTGCAATCCCCCAAATCAATACATGCAGCCCTTTCATGGTCATTTGAGGAGGGGTGAGGATTTTGAGTTGCCTGATAATATTGCGTGTTCCCTGTTAAGGCGGAACAAGGTCTGTGTGGTGCCACTTTGCACATTTTTGTCTTTCGTGTTGGTGCTCTCGCTGTTTAAAACGGGCCCCCGAGAACAGTGCTGTCTGGTGGTCCTGAGCAGAAGGCGGCTCCCATGTGCCCCGTGGAGAAAACCCTTGCGTTAGGTAAGACACCTGTGGTAGATGAGCTGCCTTCAGGTGTGAGGTGTATTGCTGGTGGCCGTGAGTTCAATGTGAATGAACCAACCACAGAGGTTAAATAAAACGTTTTGATAGAGAAACGCACATAAAATAAGGTGATGTTATTGGTTGGTTGACAAAAATGTGACCAGAGGCTGGCAGGAACCTAATGCTACATTCCCCCTAGGAGCAGTGGCTCTGTGTTCACAAATTCATTGTCTTTAGAAAACCAACTCTGGTGACTAAGGAGACCCAGCTGTACCCAGGTGTGCTTGGTCAGCCCTCCCGGCTCTTTCACAATGAAGGCCCTCTGCTCATTTCCGGTCACGGTCCAGCCGTTCTGTATGGGTGGGGAGACAGTCCTGGACACCCTCCTCTTGGGCAGAGAAGTCACCAGAGTGAGGAGGGGACGATGAGGAGGGAGGGAGGCAGGCCGGCCAGCTGCTCCTTTTTCTGCACCACTTGGAAGTGCCAGCCACAAAACGGGCAGGAGAGCAACTTCAGGAGAGGTGTGGGCCCCAACCCTGGCTGTGCGGCTCAGTGTGTGCAAGTTATTTGTCCCCGGAGCTTAGCGTCCACATCGGTGAGGTGGGGATAATGGCAGGAACTCCCACCATAGGGTAGATCAGCTGCACATAAGGACATTGGCACAGCGGCTGGCACGCACTGGGCACCCAAGGGCATGCTGACTGTGGTACTTGGGTGGCGGCATAAAGCGGAATTTCCAAAACGCCCCACCTCCCCTCTTGGCTTTTCGACGTCACCTCTAAAAGTCCACGGGAAATTCGATGCATTCCCCTGTCCCTGACACCACCATTCCCACCCAAAACCCCGGGCCTGGGCGCCCCACTATTGGGGCAGCTTTGGAGCTGTTACCCAAGCTCGGCTCACAAGTGTCACCAGGTTCCCAGCTAAGAGGTGGCCCTACTCGGTCGCACGTGTTCCCTGGCAGCCAGACGTCCCGCGGCCCCTGCGCGGGGCGCCCGGAGGCGGAGGCGGCGCAGGCCGAGAGGAGCGCTGGTCTCCGGCTTCGGCTTCGGTGCTGCCTGGCCGGGAGCGCCTGAGCGCAGGCACGAGCCAGCGGTTCCGGGCAAACCTCCGTGTGGCCGCTGGGCCTGACGGAGCGGAGTCGGCGCCCGGGCCGGGCCGGGGGGGTGGGG
>NW_017731398.1:2283939-2294285 GCF_001890085.2 Hipposideros armiger
CGGCGCGACGGGCTGGAGGCCGGCGGCGGGGACGGTCAGGGGCCGGGCTCCTCACCAGGTGCCGCGGGGGCCGCCCCGCAGCCTCGCCGCAGCGCGCGCCCCCGGGGCCGCCGGTTCCAGACGCTTCCGCGGCGCCAGGTGGGTACCCCGCGCGCGGCCGGGGGCCTAGGGGTGCTCCCCCCCGCCCCTCCAGCCGGGCTGGACCCGGAGCCCGCTCCCTCGGAGAGGCCGGGGACGCTGGGGACATAATGTGACAGTTCAAACTTTAAAAATATAAGGGGTCGCGGACCGGCCAATGGGAAAACCGAACAGCCCCACGCGGTCCCCGCGGTTCTGGGGGACTCGGGAAGGGACACGCGGGGGGCTCCGCGCGGGCGGAGGGGCGCTCCGGAGTTGTTTTTGAAAGGGGGGGTTCCTTCAGGGTTGGGGCGTCTTAGGTACAACACGGGCTGACGGCAGCCAGTACATCGCCTTCCGCGTCGGAAGGTCCGGCGGCCTGGAGCCCCGAGGGCCGTGGGCGCGGGGCGCGGAGGGGGCGCGCTGGGCCGGCCGCGCGAGCGCCCCGAGGGGCGCACGGGTCCCCGGCCCCGGCCGCCTCCCTCCGCCCAGAGTCGCCGCCCCAGGTCGGAAGCAGCAGCACATTTGCGGATCGCATTAGGCCCGGCCCTTAATGCTTTCTCCAGATGGAGAGGAGCCACCGACCCGCCCCCGGACACCGGCTCCGCCAAAGGCGCCCGCGAGGCGAGTGTGACCCCGGCTGTTCCAGCCTCGGCTCGCACAGATGTCCCTGTGAAACCGTCCGGGGAGCTCCAGAGAACCTCCCTCGCTGCCCTCCCGGCCCCCGAGGGCCCCTGCTGGGTCGCCCTCGCCTGCTTTCGGGGAGCCCGTGCTGGCCGGCGCCGACACGGTGCCCGCCGGACCCCCCTCTTAGCGCCTCTCGCACGCCTCCGGCTGCAGGTCTGGGGCTCCGAGGGCGCCCTGAACCAGCAGGAGACCAGCCTCCCTGCCTCCCTGTGTGACCTTAGGCAGGTCCCGTCCCCTCTCTGGGCTGGTTTCGTTGGCAGCCCCACTCATTTTCGCCTGAAGTAACAGAAGCTGGCAGGTGCCCTAACCCTTGGCTCCACGCTGGCTTCCTGAGTCAGATGCCCATCGCCACACCCTGCTGCTGACGGACGGGGCTGGAAAGCGGCTGGTGCAGCGATGCCTCAGCTTCTGGAGGGCTGGAGGTGTGGGTTGCCCGCTGGAGGCAGGTCCGGCTGCCCTCCTGGCCTTCGTGGGAGCTCACCCTTAAAGCGAGCCCCAGGCAGCCCGTACCCTGCGGTAGGTAGCCCCATCCTGGCCCCACACACACCTTTCCGGTCTCCCTTTGATTGGTCTGTTAAGTCGTGGGTGCTGCTGCAACTGGGGCCAGAGCGGGTTGGAAACGCGCTTTTTTCTTCTTTTGTAGGCTACAAGCGAGACGCCCAGGAGACCGGACCCCATGGCTTCCTGGAGCAGCCCCTGGTGGCTGCTGATATGGATGGTCTTTATGCACTCTGCCCTCTTGCAGGTAAGAGGGAGGGGAAGAAGCATTGTTCTAGAGCACTTAAAACGAGGTGTGATTAGCGGTGTTCACCTGATACTACAGAGAATCTCACGTTATCTCTCTCGCCTTCAGCTAATGGTGTTTCTGGCCGACTGAGCTGTAAACATGACCCCAATTCCTTGGGTCTTCTCTGAGTCCTGAGCAATGGGTACCACAAGCCGGTGATGACTCGGGGCTGTGATGGACCCTGTCTTTCCAGTCCAGAACGGCTGTGTGTATATGCCCAAAAGGCTGGGCTGCCGGAGGGCAGGACACAGTGAAAGGGCAGAGCTCAGGGTGTGGCCTTAGCTCAGCCACTAAGTTAAGTATTCTGAGTTTACTCCTGTCAGCACATATCAATCACAATGTCTTGCAGTCCTTTTTGGGACTCCTGTCTTTCCCACCAGCCCGGGGAAGACCCAGCTCACCTAGTGCATCCTCATTGGCCCACAGGGCAGACTCAAACAAAGGAGTGAAGCTGGCATTGCCTGAGAGACGATAGGGCGTGGCGGAGACAGGGGCACAGTGGACGGCATTCACTTCATCTGTTAAGAGCCACCTCTGCCCAACCAGCTGGTCGTTGCCAAGTGGGAACACACGCCCACGATTGCCAGGTCCTCTAGTTTTCCTGGATAGCTGGATCTTCCAGATTTCCTGTGCAAGCTCCTAGTTTTTAAAGCATTGACAGTCGGACAGATGTGTTTGTAGCCTGGAAGTGGCCAAGCAGTGTGTAGCCCCAGGTCTAACGGTACAGAGCACATCTAGTCAGTGTTGCGTCCTGAGGGCTGCCGCCAGCCCACCCCGTACCCTGTGTGAATTAGGACAAGGCAGCCCTTTACAGATGTAATTCTCAGGCACGTGACCTGGGCTTGTGTACCCTCGGGGACCAGCAAAGGGCCTGGCACTCACTACGGGCTTTAGCGCCTGTTAAGTGAGCATGTACACATGAGTAAAGAGATCCGCCTGGGGTGGATTCATCACACTTCTCTGCTTCTGCCGTCACCCTCTTAGCCTCTTTCAGTGCCAGTGCCCCATGATACCTGTGACTCATGAGAACTGGTTCGCAGAGTACGTCTTCTTCCCCATCCCATGCTGCTCCACAGTCAGGTTTTAATAGGAACCTTTTGTTAGAATAAAAGTTAAGTATTTTTCAGGGTCATTCTCGGGTTTCTCTGGTCAGCAAGGTATAGTGTGTGGCAAAAAAGCAGACACTTGCTTTTCTATCCCATCCGCAGATCTGAAACAGGCTAGGAGAGCTTCAGAAACCTGTTCCTGGTCAGATGGGGCTGAGGCTTCAAGGCACAGCATGTCATCTTGTCCTCTTTTCACCCTATAAAATTTAAATGTGCTTTGAGGCAGTCTGTTGACCTTTGGCCAAGGGCAGTGTTTGCCCAGCTTGAATCACTCACCTCTTTTGGATTTTTCCATATCTGTGTGCCTCTGGCAGTGCTGTTTCCATGTATGGGGCAGTGTGCAGAGAAAGCTGTAAAAGGAGATGTGAGGTCGGCGCTGTCCGTCGTCCACGGCATCCACTGTTGGAATCCCAGCTGCACCGCTTCACTGCCTGTCGTGCACACGTCTCTGCACCTCAGTTGCCACATCTGTAGAGAGGGGCTGTCTACCTCATAGAATTGTTTGGAGCAACTGAATCATTGTTAAGCAGAAGAAAGCCACAAAACCAAACAGAAACAGTATGTGGCACATAATGAGGGTACAGTCGATATATGTGGGTGCTCCCAGTGGTTTGAAATGAGGGCCTGTAATTTCTCTGTGGAGCTGTAGGGGGCACTCGGGAGGCATCAACTGAGAAGAGAAGATGCTGCTGAGGCTGGAAGGAGATGGGGCCTGATCTTAGGTGAGGTTACTGAGGGGTGGGGGCTGGCATTGGGCGGGGCAGCCCCACCACCGGCCCTGGGAGAATTCTAGCCAGGGGTAGGTCAGTTTCCAGATCTCCCCATAGACTACACACTTGCTTATCTCTCTAGTGTCAGCCTGGGTGTGATTCACAGCTCCCTTCTGAGGTTTCTTGGGATGTTGGTGTTTGGGGGGGCCATACGTATTCCTTAGTATCTCCCCTTGTCTTAGAAGTGCTGCCACCAGGTGGCTGACAGAGAATTAATAGACGCGTAAAGCTGAACATCAAGGAGCGTGGGATGTGCCAACTATTGAATAATTTAGTAAAAACTAGTTTTTCTTTATTTAATCAGCTAAAACCTAAAACTCTTAGCAATCGCTGACCACAAGTAATTGTGATAGATTGCAGAGCAAGGCATGAGGTCGGCAGTCTTGTTTTTGTCTAATTCGTTCTTGGCCATTTCTGGAGGCAGAAATGGTTTCCCTCACCCAGACAGCTGGAAGGGCCTCCCTCTTCCTGTCTCACGGGTTCTGGAAGCTTCCTGTTGCTCTGGGCCCTCTCCTGAGGGACCCCGATCTTCCCTGAGAACACAGCTGCTACTGTTCCAACTCTTCCAGCCTCCTTCACCGGGAAGTCTCAACTCAATGGGACATTAAATATGGAGCCAATTGTTGGCTCCGTCAAACCAGTCCGTTCTCAGCCTGAAGTGAAATAGGGGGCAGGTCCACTTTCATTTATTAAAAGTCCAGTCCCATTTAAAATTTTGATTACCCGCCACCCCCTCTGCACCTTGATTTAAGTCTCATCTCCATCCTGTCTTGTCGAGCCTTGACCCGTGGCTCCAGGTACCTGACGTGGGGTCATGTGGTTTATTCTCTTCTCACCTCAACCAGTGGCAAGGACTGGCTCTGGAATGCGTCTTGCTTTTCATGATCCTGAGTCCGGCTTTCCTGGGGTTGGAAATGAGGTTGGGACAGGGAGAAGGGCAAACAGCTTTTTACTTAAGCTGGATGCCTCTCCCTGCCAGCTGGCGCTGCCCTTCGGGCTCTCACTGACTTCTGCTCTCCAGGCAGCATGTGCAGGTTCTTCAGAGGCCTTTGCAGGACCTGCCTCGTGCTCAGGCCGGGGTCCTCTTGCTCAACAGGCAGCCCTGTTGGGTAGGGTGCTGGCAGGATGGTTTTGGGCCAGCTCCCTTTGGTGCTGTCCAGTGCATCCACAGGAAATGCATGCACCCTTGCTGTGCGCACAGTGGGGCTACAGAATTCTGCCTCTTCCTTCGGTCCTGCTAGCTCCCTTCAGCTCTTTGTTTCCTGCTGTGGTAGGTCCAGGGACAGGCCACGTCCAGTGTCAGCAGATGCCCATCTGGGAGTGAAGTGCCAGTCTCTCCTTGCAGCACGTCCAATTTCTATGAGTGATTTTTTTCTTTTTCCTATTCATCTTAGTCCTTGTTAGAGATTACGGAGGGAGTGTGGGGGTGGCTGGTGATAGCAGGACTTAGTGCCTCTTCTTAGCGAGCTCAAAGGGAGATGTCCGCCTTATGTTGGTACCTCTCTTTAGAATGTGGGATACTCCTCTTTGTCATCAGCTTTGGCTCCTAAAACCCAATGTTTTTGCATTGGGAAAGGTCCCAGTGAAAATCTAGATACTAAAATTAGACATGTTAGCTATTGTCTGAGGGCCAATGCTCGTTCTCAGCTTGGTGATTCTGGGTATTTTGGCGGTCCTGGTGTTGATGTTTTTGTCTCTGTGGCGGTTATCTTGCTGGATGCTCTGGCCCTGGTGGCAGTTCTCTTCCCTCTGACACTGCAAGTATTCATCCCAGCCTTTAGCTTTCATTCCATCTCCTTGACATCAGAAGGCAGAATCCCAGCTTGGGTGGTTGGCATGAGGTACAGAAATCTCCGCCGCCTCCAGACCACTCTCTGACCCAGGAGAAGGAAGGTGGCAGACCCAGCCCGAGAGGGTAGCCTGTGTCTGTTTCCTCTTGAATGAATTGGCTCCTATAAGAGCGATGGTCAGAGATCCATAAACACTTGTAGTCACCGTTTACATCAGCTTATCAGGATACCAAATAGTTGGTGGTAGGACGGCTTTTGGTTTTTTTTGGCATCCTTTTTATCTATTTCTCTTCTTACTCTCACTGCATGAGCTCGGTATCTTCTGATCTTCCTTCCGTAGAACTCCCCAGCCAAGTTCTGTGCCACATTCCCTCCTGTTCCCCGTCCAGGGAAGACGTTTGCGAGAATGACAGGTGATAGAGCTCATTGCCGTAGCTTGACCTACCGTGCCAAGAGGCAGGTAAATTATGCAAATAAGACATTTAAATTGTAGAAAAATAGAAGACATCAATAAATGAAGGGAAAATCAAAATAAAAAATTTGCCTTAATCCTACCACCCAGATAATAACTACAAACATTTTCGTGTTTATCTTCCAGACTTTTTCTGTGTATAACCATGACATCAATATATGTATATGTTTTGATACATGGGAACATGCTAAACATAACTGTTTTATACATCAGTGTTTCCAGTCTATCACACACATCTTTCCATGTCAGTAATGGCTGTGTTCTTGGCACTTATGGATCCAAAACACCATAATTTGTTTAAACACATTATTTATTGGACATCGGCGTCATTTCCAGGATGGTACGGTCAGTTGAGTTTCCTGTCACCCACCTGCAACGAATAGCTTCTACTCACATCTTTGCTCCCTGTTTTGAGTATTTCCTTAGAATAATTTTTCTTGGTGGACTGGGCTTTGCTGCTCATTTCTTAACATTTCTGATCTTGCTCCTCTTCACCCTGTTTTATTCTTGGTGGAGGTCTTCCAGCACTCTGGGTTTTATGTCATAAATGTACTTCCTGTGTGACCACGTCTTCCACAGTGACTTTGGATGCGTGTGCCAAGCTGTGCTGACATTGGTGATGGAGTCTGAGCAGGAAGACCTAAGCTTGTCCTGGATGCAGACTCCACCTAGTGACCAAGTTGTCCCCAAGGCCTGCCACTGCAGGGTGGGGCCGTTGGATAGGTGGGTGGGAGTCCAGTGGGAGGGTGAATGGGAGTCCCCTCCTTGTGTGTCGTCTGCGACACCTGTCCTCCTTTTTTTCTGTCTGCCTCTCTGACTTTCCCATCTTGGTCTCTTTCTTTGGCTCATCTCGGGCTCCTTTTCACAACTCCTCCATTCCAGAGCTGTGCCCTGTGACCTCTTCTTCCTGTCTTTGTATGTTCTCCCCACTCTCTCCAGAGGCTCCTGCCTGAGGTTTCCCCTAGGGGAGACCCAGGTCTCATAATGATTCAGGTTTTCAGATGTAGGCCTTTCTTGTTCTCTTCAAATAGGATTGTATATACCCTGAAAAGATAACAAGTTGTCCATTATTTTCCATTAATTGTTAAATGGACACTTGGACTATGAAACACGATATTGATAACTCGGTTTTGGATTTTCTTTCTGTCTTTTAAACCTGAGGACCTCTCCAAAATGAAGAAGCCCACTATCCCTGAGAGGCTCCTGTCTGCCTCTTCCAAGGGCTGCAGATCAATGTATCGGTGAGCTACTTACCTACCTCCACCAGGGTATTCCCTGGGGGCCTCAAACATCACACTTCCTAAAAGGAAGTCCTCCGTGCCCATCGTCTAGTCTTTGGATCCAGAATCCTGGGTTCGCTCTGCATGCCTTGTTCTCTGTTGCCTCTGCTCTGTATCCATTCGGTCACTAAGTCCCAGTTATTCTCTCTCAGAAATATCTCTTGAATCTGTTTTTTCTTCTCTGCTTCCATCGACACCATTTGGTTTGAAACATAGGGTACATGGCGGCAAGGGGTACAAAATGAGGATGCAGAAAGACAGTGTGTGGCCACACTGGGGAGAACCGAGACGAGTACGCTGAATATATGAATAATAAAGAGGACTTGATTCGGTGGGCAGCGTGGAGTCCTGTGGGCTTTGATCAGAAGGTGGTGGGAGGCACCATTACGACTCCACTGGATCTGGGGATGCACTTGAGCGAAGGGGACGCGGCAGGCTGTGGTCACTGGTCTGGGTTGGCAATGGTGAGACCTTCAACTCATTCGCTGGAGACAGTGGGTGGGGAGCTCCTCGTATACAAGGGGATGTGAACGTGGAAACCGTTTAAGAACCTGAAGTGATGGAACTTGACAAGTAATTATGTGGGGAAGTGGGGGCGGGGGAGAGAGAGAGAGAGAGAGAATTGAAAATTCTCCCAGGTTTTGAACAAGTTTTAGGGATACACAAAGGTGAAAATTCACCGTGATCTCGTGAAATGGTTTACTTTTGAAAGAGCACGTTCAGGGGAAGATGTGGACTGTAGAAGGTGAGGCCCTGAAGGAGTAATACTGTTTGAGAGGTAAACAGGATCATTAGAAAGGTGTTTTGTGTGTGGTTTTTGATGTTTTCTTTTCTTTTTCAAGCAAAGCAAACACTTCAGTATATACTCGTATGTGCTCCAAAGAGAAGCAGCCAGGAAAAAGGGAGGGATTAAAGATACACGAGGAAAAAACCAATTATAGGTAATTGTTTCCTAATAGAAAAAAAGGGGGCCGCATTCCCCCACTGCTTTGCTAGTAGGTCCGAAAGCACCAAAGCTTATGGAAACCACATTTCAGGGTTTATGATTGTGATTGCTCTCGGTTTATTTTTACAAAGATGCTAATTTCCATAAATAGCATGGCAGCATAAAGCAGTTTCCTCTCCAAATATTTTATGCAATTACTTTCTGGAATTTGTCAGCACTGAACAGCTCCAGCCAGTGTATGCTATAAATTATTGTGGTCAAATACTCAGAAATGCATTTACTCTCCAAGCCTTCATTTAGAAATATAATAGCATTTTATTATGAAAATAATTTCAAAACAAGGAGGAATAACTATTTTATTAATAAAAACCTATTAACAGTATTAAAGGACTCTAAATTCTCTCTACTCTCTCTTTTGAAATTTCCATTGTGTTTTTCCTCCCTGATTTAAAAACATGAAACACACTCATTATAAAAATATGGAAAACACAGGAAAGGACAAAGGTGAAAAAAAAAATCACCTTTAATCTTATCAATTGTTAGGATTTTGTGGGGTGTTTATTTTTACTAATGATATTCTTCTTCTAAGAAGATTAACATAAATATGTGTCTTATGAGAACTGATTATACTATATTTTGATAATAGCTTTTTAAAGATTTCATGATGTGGGGAATGTTTCTACTGCTATTACTATTTTTCTGTAGTAATATTTAATGTCTTTGTAGTGTTGCATCATTAGTTAATCTTCTGTTAACTAATTCTTTACTGGTGAACATACAGGCTGATCAGTTTTTTATTGTTGCAGATAAAGCGGCCATAAATACTTGTACATCCATCTGCGCTCCCACTTGTGATTATTTTCTTTGAATACATTGCCAGAAAAATGTATGTTGAGGTATAATTAATTGTGGGTCAAAAGCTATGTGCAATTTTTAGACCTTTCATACTCATACTATCCGATTGCCTTCCAGAAAGCTTCTATCAGTGTGTGCCCTTAGTTGGCAATACGAGAGTTAAGGAAACCTTAGTAGTGAGAGATTCTTAAACATACTTTTGGGCCATTTATAGTATTGTTCTTGTGTATGGTCTCCTTAAGACATTAACTTTTGCTGATTTTTCTATTGAGAATCCCTTATTAATTTGTAAGTGCTCTTTATACATAAAGAATGTTAAGCTTTTGTCTTTCATATGTCACAAATAATTTCCCTATTTGGCCATGAATATTTTATTTTTATTAGTGGTTTTTTTTTGATATACTGATATTTAACATTTTCAGGTAGTCTACTCAAGGAGTTTCTTAAGAATTCTTTGTTTTTGCATCATCTTAGAAATAACCTCATACTGAGAGAAAATATATGTACCTCCATGTTTTCTTCTAGTCTTATATTTATTTTCAAACATTGACATTTTTATTTTAGAATGTATTTAGTAAATCTGTCAGTCTCTTCCTGTGCTAATGCCGTACTTTTAAAGCTACTGTAGCTTTGTAATGTGTTTAGTATCTACTAAGGCAAGACCTCTCTTTGTTATTATAGTTTTGATTAGGCTAGAAGGTCTTAAAATTATTTGGTCAAGTTCCAAGAAGAAAAATTCTATTATTTTAAATGGCATCTGGTATCATGGAGAAGTAACAAGAGTTCCTTCCCTCAAAACTACATCAAACAAACAAACAAACAAAAAGAACCAAGTTTATCTTCAAGGAAACAGGGAAATGCCACCTGTCCCCACACACACACTGTGAAGTTTTTTTCTCAGTGCCATGAAGTGTAGATCCGAGTGAGAGAGGACCTTGAAGGCTGACATGTGTCTCCTTGGATTGTGAGCACAACAGATTTCCCTAAGGATGACTGTCATATTCTGTGCCCATCTAATAAACTTTTGGTGAGATCGGTGAAATTGGGGGCCCTGACAGGACTTGAAAGATGCGAGTATTGTCCCCAGAGAGGCCGAGTGTGACACCAACAATGGCAAGGGACAGGGAGTTGAAGGGGAAAATTATTGACACAGAATTGTGGTTGTCTAGGTGGACAGCATAACCTTCCCCAGAGGGAGACTGCTGAAGGTGACGTGGGACAAGGTCACAGGAGGGAGTTTCCAGAGCAAAGTGCTGTGGATGAAGGGGGTTTCTTGAGAACCTCACCGACTTTTGAATGTTGAAAATAAAAGGAAGACGTGACTCTAGTGAGGCAGAAAGGGCATATTTAGTTGTCACGTCCTGCGTGGCAAGGGCAAATGGGACACGAGAGGGGCAATGCAGATTGAATAAAGAGACAGAGACAGAAGTAAGATTTAAGAGCGAGACCAAGGGACTCAGCCTTCAGAGTTAGACTGAGCCCCGAATCGGGTTGACACATGGTTTTTATTGATTATTTTCAAGGAAGTAAACTGCT
>NW_017731398.1:2296355-2300730 GCF_001890085.2 Hipposideros armiger
AGAGAGAGAGAGAGAGAGAGAGAGAGAGAGAGAGAATTTGGAAACAAAACACTGCTGTAGCTGGTAGACCCCATTCTCTGTCTACATTTGTGTGTATTGATTCTCCTTCTCTGATATTTGGCTGGAGAGAGTGGGTAGATACTCCCAGATTCTGGTTGGCCGCCGCTTGGTGTAACTCTTTCTCCCGGGGTGGTGGGTCCCCCTGATGGACCAGCTGCTGACAGTGGTGTGCATGTAAAGCTGGAACCCCAGCTTGCTGGGTTGGCTGGGTTCTTCATCGTTATCGAGATGATCATCATCTGTTACCCCTCTGACTTTCTAACATGATGAATCACATTCATAGGTTTCCTAATATTGAATCATCCTTGTGTGTTTGGCATTGACTGTACTTGGCCATGATATGTTGTCTTTTTAGTATTCAGCTGGATTTGGTTTGCAATGTTTGGTTGAAAAGTAGTACATCTGTATTCATAAGTAATGCTGGTTCCTTTTCTCAGGTTTTCATATCAGGGTTTTTGTGAACTTCATAAAATGGATGGAAGCATTTTCCATCATGTTTTCTCTCCTGGATCAGTTTAAATAGCACAGCAATAACCTGCTCCTTGAAGGTTTGAAAGAATTTGATAGTAAAATAAGCGGAGAATAGACTTTTTTTGGGGAGTAGTTCTTTGACAACTTTTTAAAACTTTTTATATAATTATTGGATTACTCAGGTTTTCCCCTGCTTCTTTAATCAATTCTGGCAATTTACCTTTTCCTAGAAACCTTCTATTTTGTCAAAAGTTAAAAATTGGGTAGGACAGAGCAAAGGGGAGTGTTTTGTGACTTTTCAAACATTTCTTATTTTAACTCCTGATTTGTTTTTTTCTTCAGAGAATGCAGCCATTAAAGTTTTAAGTTTTGAATGTGCCATTTTAAAGGGCTCTATTTCCTGCACATGGCAAGGATATTGGGCCATGTACCATTTTTCTAAATTTTCACAGATTGTTGACAATAAATTGTATCCCTTTACGAGTGGATGTTCTAGGATCCTCTCTCCACGCCGGCCCTTTCTCTCTGTTCTTTGCTTACTCCCCACACTAATTCCTATTCAGTCCTAGGGGGCAGCAGTCCACCTCTTTTTATCTTGACTCCTGCTGACCTTTGCTTGTCTGCTATTTCTGTAAACAGAGGTAGTTTTCTCCTCGAGGAATCATAGACTCAGGTGTTGGATAAGATCGAATTCTGCTTCCCCATTTTCTGATCGTGCCTCTGGGCTGCTTTCTCATTATCAGCATTCTTAATATTTTAGTTGTCCATATGATCAGTGATGGACTCTTGAACGTCTTTGTACACAAATGCCTTTCACTGTTACCACGTTATGCCAGTTCACACTCCCACTGGCAGCCTGGGAGAGTGTCCTTCTCACCATCTAGTCACCAGCGTTGGATGTCACTCAAAATGTTGTCAGTTAACCAGCAGTCCGGACATCGTAACTTTTGTCACCCTTAAATCCACATAGAAATGACTCCCTTGGTTATCAGAACAGAGAATTCTGAGGGTTGGTGTGGTTCATTTAGGGGTGCATTTTCAGCTATGTTATAAAATGGATAAGCATAATTTAATTATGCTTTATTGTGCATTATTTAATTATGCTTTATTAGTGGAATCCATAGTTTATGAAATGAGAAGCCCACACATGTTAACGACCAAAACTAAGGTACCAGTAAGTGGGGGCATGGAGATAACAATTACAAGCAGAACTTGCGTGTAATTGCTCAGTTGGGATCTCAGAGACCCAGGTGAGTTCTTCGGAGGAGTGAATGCAGGGCCTGTGAAGACCCTCTTCCTGCTCAGTTTGGTGTCTCTCCATGAGGCTGAGAGATGACCTGCCCATTTGCTGGGACTGAAGATTGAAGCTAGTGGTGGAGGGAGCCAGCCTGAAGGAGGGGGGCGGTGGGGCGGTGGGCATGACTGTCTCTCTGGAAGAAGCATTGCCCATTTGTTGGCAGTGATTTCTGGTCATCCTTTGCTCAGGCTGAAAGAGGAGAGACGGGGACATGTGTGGGATGAGCAGAGGGAGATGGGTCCAGTGCCCTGTGGCTGTTCAAACGAAATTCCTTTCGGTGCAAACACGTCCCACGTGGAACGCAGAGCTTCCTTTCTGTGGAGCAGTGCTCAGTGGGACAGTAGCAACTCGTACCCCCTTTCCCCACAGCCCTCTGATGGAAACAGACCCTCCCAGCATCCCGTCAGGCCTCTCCCTCGCGCCTCAGGTCAGGCTTTGTGGCCGGGTGCCTTGGAGGTAGCCCAGTGACTTTGAGCTGACCTCCAGTCCCGCCTTCCCTTCCTGGGAGGTCCGGCATGTGGCAGCCATTGTTGTTCAGAGCTTCTGGGGCTAGCACTGTGCTGCACACGCTGTAAACCCTTTCTGGGATGCATTAGCCGTGTAGCCAGGCAAGCTTTGGATGCATGGAGCAGGGAAGAAGCACGGAGTGGCAGGTGGCCATGCTCGGGTGGGCTCTGATCAGGCCCTGATGTGAGGAGGCCATTTACCTGGGTGGTGCCCGCTGTGCACCTGGCCAGTGACTACGGATGCCTGGTGGGCCCTTAGCACCGTGCTTAGCAACCAGGTACTTTACAAGACAAGTGAACATTTGGAGTTGGGGTGCAAGGAAGGGTCCAACTCATGCTATGGAATGAACCACCCATAGTTTGTAGTTAACCTACTCGTAAGCACATACCCAGAGCCACACAGATAAATCAGTCCTTTCTCAGTGGGCGTGGGTAATGTCCTTGAGTGTGACAGGCCAAGTGTCTCTGTCCCTGTTGGCCCCACTGCTGAGTTTTTCCTATGTTGTCAGCAGACCCTCTTCGATGCTCGTCCCAGGACACAGGGTGCTTTGAGTCAGCCTTGGCTCCCAAGGTTCTTCCTTGGCCAGCCCCTGAGTGGCGTCCTAGATAGATGTTGACTTTTTTTTTTTTTCCACTCAAGGAATAACCAAGGGAAGCTTGTCCTTCCAAAGACATATGGCATCTTTTTTTAAACTGTCATGTGGAAGCACTCACTGAGCTCAGAGCTCTGTTTTATAATGTAAGACTGTGGGATTAGCACATAATTCTGAGATTTAATTAAAAGTCCATTCACTGACAATCCCTGATGAGGTCAAGAAAGAGAGTGATCTTAATGGAAAGTAATATGAGACTAGAGTTGGCAGTAAAAATGCAAATGGGTTCCTAATCTGTGTTCAGCATTTAGAATTCATAGATTTTTCCTTCTTCTTTGATAGTAGGCTGAGTATAAATAAAGGAGTTTGAGCTCCTTTGGTGTGTTAGAATTCCCTTAATGGGGATATGTGGTTTGCACACAGTTTCTCCTGATTTATAGCTTCATTTTAAAAATCCTCTTATTAGGGTCTTTTGCAGAACAAAAGTTTTAAATTTTGAAAAGTTCCAATTTATCAATTTTTTTTTCATTTGTGGATTTTTTTTTTGTCATAGCTAAGAGCTCTTTGTCTAGGTCTAAGCCTTGAAGATTTTCTCCTGTGCTTTCTTCTAAAAGTTCTATACCTTTGCATTTTTACATTTAAATTCATGATCCATTTTTAATTAATTTGTATGAGGTATCAGGTTAAGGTCAAGACTCACTTTTGCCTATGGATATTCAATTGTTCCAGTCTCATTTGTTGGAAAGACTATCCTTCCTCTGTTGAATGACTTTTGCTCCTTTGTCATAAAATCAATTGGGGGTATTTGTGTGAATCTATTTCCAGAATCTGTTTTGTTCCATCGAGCTATGTGATTTTCTGTGCTCCAACACCATGCTATCTTTATTATAGCAACTATATAATATTAAAATTGAGGACCGTGATTCCTCCTACTTTATTCTTCTAATCAAAATTATTTTAGCTGTCATAGTTCCTGTACATTCCCATACACATGTTGATTAAGGTTGTCTTTGTCTATATGTATAAAAAAATCTTTCTGGGATTTTGATATAAATTGTGTGAAACCTCTGGACTGCTTGAGGATTATTATTTTTACTATGTGGACTCTCCCAGTCCATGAACATGGTCTGTCTTTTTATTCTTTAGATCTATTTTGAACTTCTTTTATAAGTGTTTTATAAAATCCTGATTTCTTTTTGAATTTGTAGCTAAATATTTCATATTTTTGGAGTGGTTGTAAAGGCGTTGGGTTTTTCATTTCGTGATCCGCATGTTAGCTGTTAATACACAGAAACACAATTGATTCTTGTGTGTTGTTCTCATACCCTACAACCTTTCTAAATTGAACTATTAGTTCTAGGTGTGTGTATGTGTGTGTGTGTGTGTGTGTGTGTGTGTGTGTGTGTGTGTGCGCCTCAGGATTCTCTACCTAGATGATGTGGTATAAA
>NW_017731398.1:2304141-2310116 GCF_001890085.2 Hipposideros armiger
ATCATTGCGCTCTTCCTGGGTGAGGCAGATCGGTTGCTGGTTACTGTATGGCTGCTCACAGCGGCTCTTGGTAGCTTACGCCAGCTGCCGGCCACTCACGGTAGCTTACGGCATCCCATTGCAACAAGGGATGCAGCCTACCCCATCGCCGGTGACTCAACGGCAGCCCAGCTCCAGGTCGAACTGTTGTTCACCATCTTAGCTGTAGAGGGCGCAGCGTCACTGGCCCTAATGTGGGATCCAAACCAGGGCCCTGCTGCTCAGAACTCTTAACCAACACACCACTCGGCCGGCCCTTGCGTGCCTTTTTAAAGAAGTCCCTTCTCACCTTGGTACCACACAGATACACTCTAATATTTTCTTCTAAATGTTCAGCCTCATATATATATTTTTGTCTACAAAAATGATGTTATATCCTGTGAAGAGGAAATGAATGAGTTTTCCAGCAGGCTCTGCCACTTCCTAACCATGAAACTAGACAGCTCTCTTTACCTCAAGAACCGCGATTTTTCTCCCTTCATTGAAAAAGGGGGCTGCTATTCACTGCCTTGAAATTAATTTAGATAAATCATGCCAGGCATCTAGCACTTGGCAGGTACATTATAGGCATTCAGTAATGTGGCAGTTTCTTCCTGCCCCTTGTGTCTTCCTGGAGGACAGCAAAGCGAGAGTAAGGTCCCAGGAAGATGAGCCCGTCTTTCTCTGTGACTTCTTGTGGCCGTGTGGAAACCCCATGGTGAGCTCTTTCCAGCATCTCTCTGCAGCTAACTTGTCCTCCCTCCACCTTCCTTCTGCTCTGGCCTCATCTCTACAGCCTGGGTTTCTGCCCTAAGCCAAGTAGCAGACGCCTCTCTTTTACAACCTGTCACAAACCCCTGAGCAGATGCAGGCGAGCCGCGAGCCGCTGCACCATTTTTCCTTCTGAACACTTAAAGACACTTTTCATCGGAACAGGGCTGTTTTCAAACAGTGATGTAGACCGATTTCCTCATAAGGAACGGTTGTAATTCACTCACATTTCGGCTACTCCTAGACACAACCAACAAAATTGGTCAATTCTTACCGTTGACCTGGACTTGCTATGAGAGGGGACAAACATATTGGTAGTAACAGTCGGACGTCAACTAAGCAGAAGAAAAAGATTCAGACACACTGAATTATGTTTGCATCGCCGCTGCTAACAGGGGAAGACATGGAAGACGGCTCATGTCTTAGGTTGCACACGTCGTGTTTAGAACGTTTGTGCTGTTTTATCGTTTCTTATTCAAGAATCAAGATGAATTAGGTTGTTCACTTTCATTATGGCATTCATCGGACTATGGGAAGTTTTAGGGGTGTTTTTGCAGTTGGGTCTTGCACACTGGTTTGAGGTTGATGGCCATTCTCCTCAACCAATAATTGATGTGTGGGGGAGACCTCCTTCTTTGGCATGGAGTCCGTGATACACGAGGCCTTGATGATTCTCTTCTGAAGCCCCTGAAGGTATCATCTGCTTAGTTTTGAACCCAGCACTGCACCTTGGTGAGTAAGGAGTATAGAAAATGCCCATCTGTCTCGGACCAGTGGGATTCCTCCTCCTCACAACGTTCAGAGAATAACCACTGCAGTCAATAGAAATGTAATGCGAGCCACATAAGTGAGTTTATATTTTCTAGTAGCCACGTTAAAAGAAATAGGCAAAAATTAATTGTGGTAATATTTTTCATATTATCCCAAATACCCAAATAGAATTTCAACATGTAATCAATATAAAAATTCTTAATGGAATACCTTGCTTGTTTTCATACTAAGTCTTTCAAATCAGGTGTTTATTCTATACTTACAGCCTATTTCAATTCAGGCGAGTCACATTTCAAATGCTTAATAGCCACATTTTCTTGAATGAAGAAAGACTGAAAGGGCCTCTGGGTTATAGTCAGGACTGATGAAAAAGACACAAAAAGACCCATGTACATATTCTGGTAAAATTTCTGATGTTTAAGGGTGCAGATTAAAAGCTTTCTAGTTGCCACATTATGTTATTTAAAATGTCGTTTTCAACAAAAATTTGAGACATACAAAGAAACAGGGAAGTATGGCCCACATACATGAAAAGAAAGCACTTCAATAGAGATTGTCATTCAGGAGGCCAGAGGTGAGATTTCTTAATCCAATGATTTAAATTGGCTATTGTATGAATATGTTCCAGATAAGAGAAAAAGTAACTTACAACAGGAAAACAGACTGATATATCGGACTCTTTTTTCACAATTCTTGATTCTAGAAAATGGTGGAATTTTACACACATGCACACATACACACTATGTATTTTCACATTTACTTTTTTATTCATATGAAATTGATTTTCATGCATTGATCGTGGAGGAATCTGAGTTTGGCTTTTTTCCCTGAAAGTCTGCCTCTTGTCCTGAACAATTTATTGAATTATCCACCATTCCCATTATATAAAAGGCTGTGTTTATCTAGTGTTAAATATAAACAGGCATATTTGTATAGGTCTGACTTAAAACTTATTATATAATTATTGTAAGTTATTTTATTATAACTTTGTGTACATAAACACAAAAATATATAATATATACAAATATATACATTATATATATACTATATATATTTGTGTGTATTTATACAGAGGGTGTCAAAAAATATGTACACTTTTTTAAAATTAAAGTTTATTGGGGTGACAATTGTTAGTAAAGTAACATAGGTTTCAGAATTATTACAATTCTGTAACACATCATCTATATATCACATTGTGTGTTCATCACCCAGAGTCAGTTCTCCTTCCATCACCGTGTATTTGTACATTTCTTTTTGTTGTTTTTTTTTTAGCTGAGCCATCCTGCCACCTGTTGGCAGCTCAGCAGCAGCTCAGCTTGGGCCGGGACTCGAACCGCTGCTGCTCAGAGCTCAAACTCTTGAGCAACCTCTTAACCAACTGAGCCCCTCGGCCGGCCCTATTTGTACATTTTAAGAAAGGAAAAAAACTGTATTAAAAGGGCAGTACTCAATATATACTGGTAACAAAAGACAAGTCATGTGTATACATTTTTTTGGCACCTCCGGTATATATACTCGTACGTACACACACACACACACACACACACACACACACACACACACACACACAAAGTGACTTATATACCATGATGTGCAAAGGAAGATGGCCGTATGCAGGGGTGTAGAGCCTGACCTGCACAGCCATGTGTGTGGTGGCCCAGGAATGATGACATATGAACACCTGTGCACCCACTATGCAGGTAATGGAAGGGAATCTACCCCTGCAGCCTCTCAGCGTCTCTTCCTTACACCCTCTTCTCTGCTCAGAAGGCACCACAGCAGAAGGTGAATTTTGTGTCTGTGCTTCCTTTAGCCACTTGAGTATAGATCCCAAAATAATACATCACACGGTGTCAGCCTTTGCTGAATTTTATGTGAATGAAATCATACTGTGTCTCTTCTGCTCAGCGCTCTGGTTAAAAATTTCCTCTGTTGATGTGTGAAGCTGAGATCATTCATTTTCACTGCTCTGTTGTGTTCCAGGGCATAAATATACCACAATTTATTGATCCGTTCTACTGTTGATGGTTTCTTTTTGTACAGCGTTAGATTTATTGTGGTGATACTTTATTTAGGAATTTTGCGTTCATTTCAAGGGTGAGATTGATATGTAATTTCTTTCTTGTATTGTTCTTGTCTGGTTTTGTTATCAAGGTTATGATCTCATAGTATGAATTATTGGGTGTTCTTTTTTTTTTCCTCTTCTTTAAAAGAGTTTTTTAAAGATTGGAATTATTTACACGTTGAATGTTTTGTAGAGCTCACATCTGAAACCTCCTGGATCTGTTGTTTTCTTCATGGGAAGACTATCAAATACCGATTCTGTTTCTTTAATGTTAAAGGACCACTGGGATTCTTTTTTTAGAGTAGGTTTTGATTATTTAGATTTTTTTCTAAAACCTTTTTATTTCTCCCAATATTTCAAATATATTGGCATCATTTTTTTCTTTTTTTTTTTTAAGATTTTTTATTGGGGAATTGGGGGATGGGAACAGCACTGGGGAATTGGGGGAAGGGGAACAGACAAGTTGCTGTCCTTTTGTTCTTCAGTCTAGTTGTGGNGATATCATTCCATCCGGCCTCAGTTTTCCGAGACACTCTCTCGACTAATGGGTCAGAGGCTAATGCAGAGGGGGGGTGGTCTAAGAATTGGCTGTAAGGCGACATTTAGTAAGAGGACGAGCCCACCGACAAAGCAGGATGGAAGCTACGGACTAGTCCGTCTCCTACCTCACGTCCTCTTCATGCTGCTCTTCAGCAAACAGCTGACCCCCTTAGAGACAACAACAACAAAAACCCACAATGGAATAAGCAGTCGGGGAAAGGCTAGACAGAATGGCATTCCACAAGGCAGAGTATAAAGTGAGCAAACGATTATAGAAAATAACAGAGGAGATCCAACATCTGTATAATTACTATTTCTTAAAAAGAACAGAAGACATTCAACAATATTATTAACGTTTTCTCAGTTTTCTTCACGCCTTTGTGCATGTTGATTCTGTACCTTTAGGATTGACTATACTGAAGAGGACTCTGGCCAATCTGATCTTTTCCCCCTATTATGTGCCTCACTTGGTCTGCCATGATACCTTCATTTTCTTCTTCTTTGTTCTGAGGTCCATTTTCATCTGGACATGATGGAAATAATTTTTATGTAAAAATTTTTTTTATCTGAGCATGTAGGTATGTGTATGTGTGTTTGTTTTAGGAAAGGTTTTAAAATGTGGTCTTTAAATCTATAATTTTTTTCCTAACTTTTGCCATTCTTTTCCTGAGCTCACTTTTTCTGTTGTCTTAAAATGTTTTCTTTAAATTCTTGTGTTTCTCCTTGAGCTTTTAAAAAGAGGAGTCAAGTGGTCTACAATTTATTTGTGGAATTTCTTTTTCCAGTAATTTATCTAGTGATACCTGTTCGTTGACCGCATTCTGCTTCTATTTCCTTCTGTTTTTTTTTAAAAAATGTGTAAGCATGGACCTTGTGAGGGTTCTGCTCTGCTAGGGCTTCTCTTTGTAATGAGTGTTTCTTTTTCCCCTTGGTTCGACCAGCAGGAAACCAGAGCATGATCTTCTCTTGGTGATGACAGAGACACAGGAGATCAAGTCCAAATGTACCCGGGTCTTTCTTGTGCATTCTGCTTGTGTCATGTCTGCTAACGTCCCATTGGCCAAAGCAGCTCACCTAGCTGAAGCCATAGGCAGCAGGGAGGGAAGTACTCTCACCCACTGTGAGACCTTATCAGGTTACCTGGCAACCCCAGAATCACTGCGCTGGGCAGGTATGCCTCTCCCCTAGAGATTGGATGTGTGGGGTGAGGTGAACACTTTTAAATAATTAATCTAATCTGGCAAAGCCAGGCTTTTCACTGAGGCAGTATAGCTCTGGAAAGCCTGCTTGAGTCACTCACACCATCATCTTAAACCTAGTATTACTGAATTGGGAAGAGTTCTCACTAATGAGGAATTGTAGCCCAGTCTCCCTTCACACTGTAAAGCCAGCTTTCCTTCAAGAGATAGATGTTCATGCAAGATAGGGAGACTGTGGTACCCTCCTTACAGTCTTACTGTAACTTGAAGCCCAATCCTTGGTCTGTGGCAAGCAGAAATCTAGAAACTGATTCCCTTCTACCCCCAGTTCAGTGTTCCTTACAACTGCTTACTGACCCACACGAAGAAGTGAGTTAATTAACATCATGACTCACTGCGTGTCCATATGCATGGATTTGTATTACTGGAACCGAAGTTTCAAGAAACCATGTTTATCCTTCCTATGAGTGACTCACTGTCATATTTGCTCTTTTTATGCATTCCATTCCAATTGGTTCCATGAAAAAAAAAAAGGCCAGTTAAGTAAGACCTAATACATTAATTTCATGACCCACGAAAGGGATATATATATATATATATATATATATATA
>NW_017731398.1:2314256-2317627 GCF_001890085.2 Hipposideros armiger
TGTGTGTGTGTGTGTGTGTGTGTGTGTGTGTGTGTGTGTGTGTGTGTGTGTGCGCCTCAGGATTCTCTACCTAGATGATGTGGTATAAACCCTAAAAGTAAGGCCCAGTATTTATGCTGCCTTGACATCTGGTAAAGCCAGGAAGGCCTTGAATGGCCCAACTTCAAGCTCTCTTCCCCACGCTGTCCCTGTGACTCTGGTCCCCTAGACAAACAACCTTCCTTATCAAGAGGGCCAGGCCAAGTTCCTGCTTAGACCTGAGGAGTGGGTTTCAGTTCCAAGCCAGTCTGCAGAATTACTCAAACAAGCCACTCACATCCTCCGGAAGGAACCAGGAGTCACTTCACCCTCTTGATACTATGGAATCTGCTTCACTCTGTCCCCTCTTGTTCACGCTCTTCCCAGGTGGAACCCCTGCTGTGGTCCTGCATGGCATGCAGTGTCCTCTTCCCTTGCGTTATATGTCATTAAATAAATGTCATCTCATCTGTTTGGTGTAGGGTGTTGTGTGTCTGGCCATTCCTATAATGTAGGGTGGGGATGCCTCTCTAGCCAATGGGATAAACAGGACGTGATTAAATAGGTGATGATGACATCTACAAATAAGGATGGTTTTATGTCTTTTTTTCTCAGCCTGTATGCTTTGTTGAGGTTTGTTTTGTGTCCAAAAATATGGTCTGTCTTGGTGAATGTTCCATGGACGTTTGAAAAGAATGTGGATCCTGCTTTCGTTGGGTCAAGTGTTCTTTAAATGTCAATTACATTCTGTTGGTTGATGATGATGTTTAGTTCTTTGATATCCTTGATGATTTTCTATCTAGTTATTGAATCAGTTGCTGAGAGAAGGGGGTTGAAATCCCTAACTCTAATGGTGGATTTGTCTATTTTTTTTTTTTAACTTTACCATTTTTGCTTCAGGTATTTTGAAGCTCTGTTGTTTAGCACATACACATTTAGGATTTGTGTGCTTTCTTGGTGGAATCTTCCTCTGTGTTTCTCTTGGACCCTGTAACTCTGGGGCTGGGCTCATGATTGTAGCAGGCTTGTCAGCCTTCTCTATGGCATCATGTGGTGTAGACCACTAGTGTTTAAAAACTCAGGGATCAGATAAAACAGAACATCAAAGATCATGGAGCCCAAAACAGACCTAATGAAAGTCTCGGGACAAATGAGGGTCAGAGCTGAGGTGGACCCACTTCTCTAGTTGACTTGATGTTTTGCTCTGCACAACCAATGGCATCAGTGCCAGTGGCTAGTGGCTGAGTCACTCTACTTGTCACTACCTTGGGCACATATTCCTTTACTGCTTTTCTTTCTCACTCTTTCACTCTTCTGTCCCTTTTTACCTTTCTTCCCCAATAAGTTAGGTCTGCCAAAGGAGCCTACCAATATTGTTCATCTTTGCTGTTGACCCTAAGCATGAGTCGACTGGTGTGTTGGAAGAAGGAAGCTTTGGGTGTCTGGTCGGAGAAGAGCGGTATTAAAGGGTAGAGAGATCCAGTGATTTATTGTACAGGGAAGCATGATAGTGCTGTAGTCTAAATAACACTAATTGGCCTTTCCCTTGGCTTGGCCTGAATCATGCTGTTTCCCTTACATTTTCCACCAGAGAGCAGATGTCATCTAATGACTTTCCTACGAATGTTTGCTTTCTTAGAAGTGAGCTGTGTTTATTTCTTCACGTACAAGAATGTGTTGTTTATAACTTGTACAGAAATGTGAATCCATTCTGATTGGCTTCCCATCCACTCTTCTCACTGGGCCTTTACCCAGCCTGTGGTCAGGTGGACACACGGCCTTCATCATATAGGAGGAGGACGTCTCAGAGCGTGCCTGATCTTGACCAGAGGTTTAGGACCACAAGGGGATTTACGGGGAAATACTTGGACTTTGGCCACAGCTTCAGTTGAAGGTATTGGCTTAGTAAAGCCAGTCGTTCCTTTGAGCCAAGATGAGACTCACATTAGCAGGGTGGATGGGTGGAGGGGAGTGTGAAAGAAAGTAGATACTTGTTCAGACCTTCTATTTGTGATCCTGAGACAGGCGTATCGTTGAGTTCTTACTCTGCCTTTGTATGTGGCTAACCGTTTCCTCCAAAGAGGACGGTTCATCATGTCCCTTGCTCTAGTCAAACTGAGCCTATGCCTCATGTGTTCCTCCACTCGGTCCTCTCTCCTCTCCCTCCATCCTTCCTCCACGTGCCTCTTTGAACTTCATCCTAGTTATCGTTTAAGATTCAAGACATTACCAGAGTCTTACCCAGTTCTCTCACTACCATCAGTGTCTCCCTTTTGTGTTTTGCTGTGAAACTGAGTTGTTTCTGTGCAGGTCTTTGCTGTCCCCCTGAATTTCACATTTCAGTTTTCCCCCTCAGTCCCAGAGGTCTATGCCCGCTTTCTTTTCGGGCCCCTCACAGGCTACCACAGACCCTTGGATATCATGAGGCCTCAATGGAGACTGTGTGCTCTCTGCCCTGGAAGAAGTTCATGTTGAGTTGGGGAGATAAGCAGATATCACAAGAGCCATAGAACGGGTCCCGATGTAGCTTTGGTAGGTCTGGGATGCAGCCATCCCCAAATCCATCCAGGGCTGTACCCCATGCTTCTACACCCTCACTCTCCAAGTTCAGTAGTGCCCCTTTTCCACACTTGCCCCATATTTTCAAAGCCTGGGCCTCTAACATGGGACAGCCTTTTTCTTGAGATGTCTTGAAGGCCTGGCTTAGCCTTTGACAGCCTTCCACATCATTTCATCTTAACTTTTGTTTTTGTTTTCTCATTCTGCTTTTAGGAAAAAACATTTAAGGTTTGTTCCTTCCCCATATAATAGTGCTGTATGTCCCTGGCTGCACACTTCGTGCTGATATTCCGACCTTAGGGCTTTCTAATAGATTTGAAATCCAAAGCAAAAATACCCATCTTTTCATGTTTACTGGCATTTGGATTTCCACTTCTGTGAATTGCTTGTTCATCCCTTTTGCCACAAGTTTTGTTTTTGTCATCTCATTTATTTTGTAGACGTCCTTTAGATATGCTAGATACTAATCCTTTGCTGGTTATATATCTTTTTCCTATATTTTTACTTATCATGGTGAACAAAATGTTTATTTGAATTTTAATGGAGTGTCTCCCTAGCAGATAAGTTCCTGGAGAGCAGGGACATTGGTCTCCTAGAGCAGTGTATGGCGGATGGCACATGTTCAAAAATAGTCATTGAATGAATGAATGGATGGCTCTTTATTCATCTTATTGTTTATAGTTTGCATTTTTGCGTTTTTTTTTTTTTTAAGATTTTATTGGGGAATTGGAGGAGGAGAACAGCATTGGGGAATTGGAGAAGGGGAACAGACAAGTTGCTGTCCTTTTGTTCTT